>NW_026929409.1:0-38228 GCF_032062105.1 Saccostrea cuccullata | reverse complement strand
ATAATAGTGAGAAACCACTATTATAGCGATATTTACGTTTCCCCCCAACCTGTCTAAAGTAAATGTTTTTGAATCTAAAGAGAATTTATATAGACAATCCAGCCAAGCTCGTATTCTGGAAAGGAGAATCCCCTAAAAAATAGGTTTGTTCCCGTTTTGCACACATTTGAATTACAGGTAATTAAAAAATGTGTGAAAACTGGAATTTGACCAGGTGAGATAATTACTTAATTGCTATAGTCTATACCATACTTAGCTTAGTAAGTATGTGAAAGGTGAACTTATAGTGAAAAAATAAGAGAATAAACACAAAGTTAATGTATTTGATTATCTGATGATCTTATTATAACATCTTCTTGGCTTGGGCATTATTTTCAAATTACTTCTTATTCACTATTTTCTTTATTATATGTTATATCTTTAATTCATTTAGAATTTTATCAAGATTGAAAAGTACGTATTCTTTCTTTAAGAAATTGGACTTAATAATAAATAATATTAAACAAATATTAATAATTTATTCAATAAAATCAAATATTTTCCCATAAATATTATATATAGAATTTTAATAAAATGCTTGTATTATATAATTGTATTAAACCTATTAAGAATACATTAAGCTAAATCAGGTATTCACAGGTAAATCCAGGTAAATCCAAACCAGAAATCAGACTATAATTGCTATCAAAACACACTTCACACCTATTGTTCTATACTAATTACCAAATGTGTGCAAAACGGGAACACACCAAAAAATCCTGGTAATTGAATGTGCTTAACAAATCGACGATACTCCATTCATGACCTTGGGGGAGAAACTCATATCTTCCCTTGCTTTGGAGGTAGTTTTATACACCTGCTTGAGAAATTTTGCATATGTCCGTGTACGTAACTAAAAGTTAGTAAAAAATGCAGAAAGAATCAAGTATTTTTTTCAGTAAATATATTTTAATTTGATGTTTTAAACACATTCTTTAAAAGGTTGGATTTCAAATATCAAAATGATAAACGATTTAAATATTGATATGTTATCAATTTCATGAATTCTCCTGACACAACCTTAAATAGAACCAGGTCCGGAGAAAGAAAAAGAAATCACCGCTGGTGATCGAGGTCCTTAGTTGTTAAGGACAGACAATACGTTCCTAAATTGTACATAATTTTTTCCAAGATTTTGTTATTAAAGCAATGCTAATTTTACAAGTGACCTCCCCCAAAAATCTAGGTACCAGTCATTTGTGCAAGATACCAGAGGATGATGTTTCCTAGTTTATAATCCTTTTGGAAATAGCTTAAACTGCCAAAATAAAAAAATCTACAGTTGTAAATCTTAAAATACAATAAGAAACCACCATATACCTCTCAAGTTATTTATAATTCTAAATATGTTTTATATATTACGAAGATATGCAAAACCGATATCTGAGTAACAAACGAGGGACGTCAAATAAATAAATGTCATTAGCTCGGTGACATACAACATGGAAATATTATGACATTAAGCTTGGCTTTCTCTCATTGTTGCATCTTTTATGCAATTTGATAACAGTTTATGTGACCACTTTTCATCGCATTATTTCATTGTGGGAAGCTGGAAAACAAGGGCTGTCCGAGACACTGCATTAAAAACGAATGGTCAAGAATCAGTTAACTAGAGTAAAATTAAACGCTTCATTAAAACAGCTGTAAAACTTATTAATATCCCAAAATTATATTAACTGAAATAAGTAAAATTCACAGCAACCAATGTCTGTTTTATAGACACGTGAACAGGTGGATTTCAATTAACAAAAATTATAAAATGGGCATCAAAAATGGGTACCGTCCTTGGCAACAAGGACTTACAACAACCAATGTATATTTGCGAAAATTCACAAATTATCACTATTTATGTTTTATCGACTTTAAGATACATAGCAAAATTGATAGAAATCATTTTGGGGGTAATTTACACTGTTTTAAAGAAACATTTGTTAGTAAAAAAAGTTTAATACTCAAATATTTTGAAAAATGAGTGAAAACGACAGCGTCTAGAAATATCTAAACAATTATTTAAAGATATGTATGCCGTGTTAAACAGTATTTTTGCACAGCTGAAACCGAACAAAAATTTCTGGAGTATGATAAGCTACCAAAAATGAAGCATTCTTGCAAATTCGACGAAATTTTATTCGGTATTAACAAAGTACTAGTCAGGAAAAGAACATGATACTCTCATGCATATTTATAAAGGACTGACGTTTATCCTGGATCTGCGCATGTGCGCGGGAAAAGCATCGCGAGAATCATCAGGTCGAGGAAAATATTTTTTGTGACGTCTGTTCAGTGAGGGACACAAATAGACTAATCAGCTCAATGAGTTGCATTTAATGCATTTATGTGTTACTACATAAAATACTACATGTGTTTTTCAAAAAGGCTAGTTTTTTAAATCGCTCTCAGAAAGACTTGATGCATTATGTACATTATTATCTACTAATCCCATGCTCATATTTGCATACAAATGATTAACAATGATGAAAATTAAAGTTTTCCCCACTCCATTGTACAGGTCCGTTTGTTTAGAGTTTCCCCGTGCTGTACTGCTAGTGGACATTTTCGGTTGGGTGAACATTTACCGATCTTCAGTATGGAGCGCATATTATGCGCAAAAGATATTTTATGTCAAATACAATGTATGGAAAGTAATTTAAACTGCTATGCTTACACCCTGAATGGGATATCGTCAATTATCCCTTTCGTTTTTTAATATGAACTACATAACATATGTAGATGAAACTTACATACCATACATCTTGCCTTCTTAGAAATATAGTTGGGCTAATAAAATAAAATTGGTCAAGGAATTCCAGGCCTCTAAAAACTATTCCAGTTTGAGAGCACAACCAAGCATTTCGATGAACACCATTAAAAAAAATTAATTCAGGTAGGTAGCATCGATTTTTTTTAAATTGGGTGGGGGAATAGAACAGTTAAAATAAAAATCAACTAGTTCGAAGAAATCTGACAAGTAAAATAGGTTCCAATATCTTTCACTACTAAATTTTATTCATTCACTACAATTTACTGCCAAACTCCAAATTTCACTTTCGAATTAGCCCGAGCCAATGCTGATAACCTACTTGCAAGATTCTTTATATTTTTTTCAAGGGGTCAGAAATACTGTGGTTCACATGTAAAGAATATGATTATATTATCTAGTAGTATTCTGGTTTTGGCAATATTTATGTAAATATTTTTTGTTGTTTTGAACCATTAAGAAATGCAGAATCGAATGTATCTAATAACCATTTTGATTGATCAAATTATATCATTTGTTTGTATTGGTTATTTCATTTTGACACAACATGGTTTCCACACTTCTTTATCCATAGTCGCTGACAGCTGTAGAAGTTTACCCAACCGAAAATGTCCATTGAAAAGACAATTGCACGTGATTATTCCTCGGTACAAAAAGCAACCAACTCTGAGGTGCTCTCAATATTGACAATCCCTAACTCACGTGTTTGTAGTAAAAACGTAGTAGACCATCATGCTTTTCGGTTCATTCACGAGATTGGACCATTGTTTGCTGTAAACATGCGAGACAACGTGATCATGAATATTTCAAGAAGAGGCGGTTTTTTATCCGCCACGGAGAGAAAATAATTTTTACCAAATAATATTTCATAACTTTTAAAAGTGATGGGGTGGAATTGTCTTATTTGCAGAAAGTATATAACTTATATAACTTGATGAGACACCACATATATTTATTACTTTTAAAATAAAACACTAATACGGCATATATAGCTCTAAAAATAAAAAATAAAAAATTGAACTTGTCCACGTTTGTCTGAAATTCAAACAGATAATGAAACTTGAATCCATTTTGCTTTAAACCATCAAAAGAAATTTACAATAAGATGCATTTGACAAAACTGCAAGGCCTAAAAAAGCAAAGAATTACAAGAGCACAAAAACAGTTTTATATGCTATTTTCTAAAATACTAGCGGTCTTATTGTTCATATTCATATTCGGAGAGGAAGTTCAATTTCTGGAGGAGTCTAGAAACAATTTTTTTGCAAAAATTTTGAAAGATTTATGAGAAGAAAGTAACAGAATGAGGAATTCACTACATTAAATTTCTTCATGACAGCGTCGATCCAAACTCACAGGCATGAAGATTAAAGGAGTTTTGGGGATAAACAGAAAATTAATGTTTTGTCACACCAACAAAATTTGCCCGATCTTTCAACCTTTGACTTGTTTCATTTCCCAAACGTAGATAAACATCTATCAGAAAGAAAAAAAGTACAGCAAATCATAGGTTCTGCCATATTCCAGTATACAAAGGGTCATACTCAAAAATGTGTTCTAAAGTCAATTAGAAATTGAATAAAAATGTTCCGGACATGTATTTTAATTAAAAGAGAATTTTTTAGTTAAATCATTCAGACTAAATCATAGAAAAGCATTTTATCTTTCCTAACCCCATTGACATTATTTTTTAAACGTTTCCCGTATCATCTGACTTTAAATCTCAGTTTTGAATCAAGTAAACGGAGTAATCAGTTAAAATTCGTGTATTGTCGGTACAAAACCTTCGTTTGAAAATGCAACCCAACCCTTCAGACTGATGTTTTATGCCTGTTGTTAAGCTGAACACTTTTGTCCGTGTAACCCAGTAGAGACAAAGAGGTCAAGTATGTATCGAACTTTCGAGATTGCTTACTCCTTCATGGCACCTGATATCATATTTGATGATAAAGATGGCTGTTTGCCCCGCTCTGATTGTATTGTTCCAACTGACTTGTGAGCCTTTTTTGCTATGTGGAAGATACCGTTTGACAAAGAAAGTTTTACTTCTATTTATAAATGCACATGTATTTTAAATTTCATCAAAGAGATTATTTTGTATATACATGTATTCACTTTGGTGAAAGAATTTCCCCAATTTTTTCATTGATTTGTTCCCCCAAGTGAATTAAACTTGTATTCAGTATTAACAAAAATCACCAGTTCTCTTTACATATGTGTAAATGATTGATATAAAAACTTTATCTGTAATCATTCAGTTTCTGAGTCAAAAGATAATTTTTATTACCAAATACATTTTTAAAAATTTTATCGAACATGTACATCTGTAATACATTAGTAAATATTTTAAATGGTAGATATGGCCACTTGTTTATTAAAACATAAAGCGTTAATAAAAAAGATCTATCTTTCAATTTACATATTTTCTATAAATATTAGGTAAATAAAATGACATAAGATTAACCGATTTTTAAAAACAAGTTGTCACAGTGATCACTGTTCAATAGGGTATTATTTAAATGATGTTATTTTCTACACTATTCTTTGATGTCATCAGTAATTCTGATGAAATCAATTTAATTTTTCCAAGTTCCATTTAACTGTAGAAGCATTTTTCTATGTCAGATATCAACTTTTGAATTGAACGTGAAAACTGTGATAAAGTTTAAAAAAAAAAAAAAAAAAAAAAAAAAAACAAGTCGACCAATTTGATGATAACGAACAACGATCAATCTGATAAATCCGAAAAGAGAAATCGTAAACAGTTGGAGAAAACGGTCCCCAGAAACGTCTGGGGTTTGTTTTGCAATAGAATTTACGACTAAGGTCAAGATTTAATTTTACCTTTTAAATTTCTAATCTACATATTTTAATTGGTTTTAATCTTTTTTCAAAAGAATGTGGTACAGTATTTTTTATGATAACAATCTTAAACAGAATAACCAATTTTGTACAATTTTACAACCAATTAAAGTTTCTGATCTTAATTGTAATTTAAGTGTTTTTTTTTTAAAACGGGACCCGTTGGAAGGACCATGTGCCTAGGAGGATAAATAAATGACAAGACTAGTTGATTACTTACTGTTTATCGATATCTAAAGTACTTGTTTTTTTTTTAATCTTCAAACAACACAAGCTGTAATCAATCGTAGTTTTAATTGAAATTGGGACTCTTTTTTTAAATCTACACAATTTATATAGATACTAGTACTTCAGATAAGTTCGTTTTCTGGAAGGGAGAATCCCCTAAAAATCCTGGGAATTCAAAGTGCTTACCAAATCGACGATACTCCATTCATAATCTCGGAGGAGAAACTCGTATCTTCCTTGTGTTTTGAGATACCTTTAAGCACCTGCTTGAAAAAATCCTGCATATGTCCGTGTACGTAAATAAAGGTTCGTTGAAAACTGACTGTAGAATCATTTTTTAAAAGTTAATATTTATTTTGATTTGATATTTTAAAAACATTTTTATATAAGAGGATTATAAATAGCAAGATGATAAACGATTAAAATATCAGTGATAAATTGAATAGTTTTTAATGATTGATATAAAACTTTATCTGTATAATCATTTAGATTTTGAAAATCTTATTTTTTTTTCCATATACGATTTTATGCACATCTGTAATAAATATTTCCAGTTGTTCAAATAGCCAATAGTAAAAATCATAACGTATTAATTTAAACGATTTATTTTAAATTCACAACATTCCTATAAGTATTAGGCCAAAAATAATGACAAAATGAGATCAGCTCAGGTTTTTAAAACGTGTCTTGGTCAACACAGCTCAATTATATATTATTTACATGATGTAATTTTCTAAACTTTTCTTATATGAGCATAGATTCCAACCACAGTGCAAACAGTGAAATATAGATTTTTACTTTAAATAGACTATTCTTTAGGATATCAAAGTTATTGTCTTTAAGTCTTCAATCTTTGAGGAATTAATGTCAAATTTTCCGTCAAGCTAATTTTCTAGTAGGGGAATTCCTCTAATATCCTTATAGATAAAAGTGCGCATATCAAACCTTGGATATTTTCATACACCACCTAAAATTAGCAAATAATTTCTGAAAGAAAACAATATCTTTTTGAACTTATTTGCAAATATACGTATGCTTGTGATAAATAAGTCAAGGAAACACCAGAAAGATCCACATAAATGTATCTTTATTATTATTACTTATAATTTTCTAAATGCATTTTTTTCTTTTAATTCTCAATGCTTATCTTATTGTACAATCATATAACGTTTTATCTAAACACTTTGTGGTTCTTCGTTAATGAAAATTAAGAAAACAAAATTCTACGTTTCAGTTGAAATGTACACATTCTATATGCTAAATATGAATTGATAAATGAAAATATTATAGTAGAATATTCTTATGTCTTTGTTTTTTTTATATCATTGACAGCTGCTTTTTCAATAAAAATGAAAGGTAAATTTATACTAATTGTAAAGTCACATATTTCGAAGGGATCAAATTTTCGAGGTTTGAGGGAAAAAATGGTTTGTGAGGATTTAATTTCGTGGTTGAAAAAATGTTAAGTAGTACTGCATATCAAATTTTAAATTTCTTGGTGGTTATAAATTCGTGGGTATCTCCATATCTCGAAAATAACAAAAATTAAAATTAGTGATTTCACAGTATCTTGTAATTGGTCATTTGAAAATTATTTTGTTAAAAACATTCTGATTGACAATATGTGGTGTTTGTAGACCGAGTCTCTTTAACAATCTATCTGACGATTTTGATTTATGACAATATGCTTAGATTAAGGAATTTTGTCTATAAAAATGGTTTGTTATTAAGAACTAATTGCGCCCTTTATTGGCAGACTTATTTTTATTCATATAATTATAAAGCAGAATTTACCAAAGATCTTACACGTGAAAAAAAAACACTTGCTGTAGCCTTCAGGTCGACATTTAGATATATTGACGACGTATTCTCAATTAACAATGGTAGTTTCCATTTTTATGTTGATACGATATATTCTGGCGAGCTTGAGATAAAAGATACAACAGAGTCTGACACATCTGTTTCATATTTTCGATATTTTACTTGAAAAAGACATAAATGGTAATCTAACAACCACGTTTCAACTTCTATTATAAAGTTGTTGACTTTAATTTTTCAATCGTCAACTTTCCTTATTTGTGCAGCAATATACCTTCATCACCTACATACGGAGTTTATATATTTCAGTTGATTCGATAAGCAAGAGCATGCTCTGCGTGTGAAAAATTTCTAAAACGGAGTAAATTATTGAAAAAAAAAACAAGTTTAATAAATAAGAATATCAACAGTCTCATTCATACTAATTGTTAGTCTTTTATTCAAACACTGAATTGAATTGGATTTTTCCATTATTTCCTGATCAAGACTATGAATACACGGCGGGTGTGACTTGTCGTCAGGGGATGCTAATTCCTCCATGTCACCTGATCCCACCTTTTATGTTTTTGAGGTCCATGTTTGCTCTGCTCCTATTTTGTTTTGTTTCATGGACTTTTGATCTTGAATATTGTTTTTTATCTGCATATGTTTCATTCATGCCAGTACAATGTCTAAGATACTTCTTAAGTTTATGTACGCATTTCAAATTGTTACAGAAAAATATCTTATCGGAAAGAAAAAATACCGAATCTGGGTTATTGTGTCAGCGTACAACGATTTACTTATAAACAAAGATGTACTTGCAGATAGAAACAGATTATTGTTAGGATGTTCAACTTGATCTCTTTTTTAATATAATAGATAAGGCTGTCACGATTTCTCCCAAACCTTCCTTTTGTTATTCTAGTTTATAGTCAATATAAGTAATATCGATTAACGATTTAATATAAATTTTGAATAACTGCAAGTAAAGACGAAATTGTCGAGAAAATCACCTTTGAAAAGGGGCTTTTTTTCTTTAAATTATATAAATGGACAACACCTTGCTTTAAATTTCTGTGAATTATGTAAAATGTTTATAAGGGTTCATGTCATTTACTAACTTTAGAATGTTACTAACTACTAACATAGACATCTCTTGCCAGGTGCCAAAATAGGCAGCCACACAGTCACTTCACCCAGACCTAACTTTTACATTTGTTTCTTTTGCCTTCCTTGCCAACCTTATCTCTTTCAACTCTTTCTCTGATGTTCTTCGCCATGTTGTTTTTAGCCTGTCCCTTTTTCTCGTGTTATCGGTCGTCCAAAAATGCTCTATCTGGAGATGCTGTGCTGGCCTTCTCTCAGCACATTGCTGACCCATCTCCACTTCTTTATTTCAATTTCCACCATAATGTCTAAGAAAACATCTCTTTGAAGTCTTTATTGGACACCACTTTTGGCTATCTGATCTTAAATATGGTCCGTAGGCATCGATTCACAACACCCTCAGTTTCCTTGCGACATCTCTTTGGAACTTCCAGCATTCTGATCCATATATTAATACTAATTTTACATTGCTATTGAAAATCCCGAGCTTTGTCTTAATGGTTATATAGGAGGAGGTTCAAACTAGTTTTAAATTGGCAATCATATGACAGGCGTTGTTGAATCTAGATGTAATGTCTTTGTCAGTACATCCTGATGGTGTTACAAAGCTGATAATTATACTGAATGTTCGCGTTTTTCTGAAACAGCCCTCGAATTTTACGTTTCATAGGAACTTTTTGGTTGTCTATTTTTATACTTATATGGGAGTGTTGTGAGTTCCATCTATAATGTTCCCGGTTAAATAAAGACAACATAGAATAATTTTTGTTTCCTTTTGCTTTTTAAATACTTTTAACATACTACTACGAGCATTTTAGGAATTTTTATAAAAACAAAACAGATTTTACATGATACATCTAAAATCCATTCGAAACACTAACCGTAAGACTTTTATTAGTGTACTTATATTTGACTACTGAATACCCCGTCCACCTGATCCAAACACAGGGTACTGCTATGTGATCTATGGACATGGGACATACCCTGCTATAGACTTATATTGTTTTGGGGGAATTTATTTTTGAATACTATCATTGTTCTTTATCTTCACATACGTTCTTTTTTTTAACTAGGAAGTGGGTTAATCTGTGACAGCAGAACATTAAAATCATAACTGCGAAGTTATATTTATCAATTTGAACAACAAAGCAAACAAAACTTGAGATCTAATCAGGTGTTTGACTTATTCATGCACTTATGCAATATCGAAATCTGATTTCAAACCAGACATACCTGTTTCACAGTTTTGTTCTCATTGTCATCTTATGGAGATAAAGTAAATGCACATGTTTGTAATGCTACGTTCCTTTTTTTTTCAATGCTTCTTTTAGCATTATTTGCATGCTCAAATTCTCGAACAAACACAAAAAAACATTTCTTTAGAAATTTTATTATACTTCGGTGTGGCGGATTGAAGAATGGATACCCCTTTCACTATACAACTATTGACCTTTATTTTTTTCAAAAAATAAAAAAGTTTTACACATAATTTTCACCTTGGGCATTAGATTTAAACGCTCAGTGCTAAGTATTTTATGTTAAAAAAAAATATGTATTTAATGTGTCAATTTAATAAGATTTTCTCTGGGTGCCAGTAATTTAATAATCTTTATTACCGGCAATTACTGTTAAATCCCATATTATCGTGGGGTCAAATTTTTGTGGTTTGAGGAAAATCTTTTGGTTCGTGGGGATATGATTTCGTGGATCAAGAATTAATGAGTGCTCATGTATGTAACATTTTAACTTTCGTGGTGGACATGAATTCGTGGGTCTCGTCATACCTCGAGAACAATGAAAATTAAACCCAAAAGAAAATTTTTGATTTCAAAGTACATTTGAAAAAACTGATATTATAGCTAAAACTTTTATAACATATTCTGTGAAAAGGCTTTTCTGTTGTGCTTTTGTTATTTCAGTTTAATCTTTCAGAGAAACTTTCTGCTCCGCAATATGTTTTGTTGTTGATGCTCGCACCTTCATGTATCATTCATGTATTTCTTCTGAAAAGACCTTTTAAAATACATTTCTTTTTCATCAACTTTGTAAATCAAACCTTAGGCTTGAATTTTAACTTGCAGTTGAAATCGATTACCTTTACCATTGAACAGTGAATGATCTTTTTTATGCCTACATTTGTCCTGAACCTCATTGTCACAACTTCAGGCGTCCTGTATCAAGCGTTGCCTTTGACTCTGGACCCTTGACGTAGTGATAATGGAATTTTTGATAACGTTGTTATCTTTTGTTTAGATATCACATTGCATTTTTTAAAACTCTTTTATTGATATCAAACAAACAATAATATAAGCAACATACAGATAAACAACATAACATTAAAAGAAAGATTTCATTAGTTTAAAAGTATTCAATGAGATTAAAAAAATGTTTTCATATAAACTTTAAACAAAAAAAAAATAATAAGTTGAGACTTAATGTGACAAGATATGGATATTTCTAAATGCAGAAGCTGCTGCAACAACAATAAGAAGATTATTATAATAATGATAATAATAATGACAAATGTTAAATAATTATAATGGACGTATAGAGAATTACAATATGTTGGCATGGTAGACCACCTTCCACACATTCAGTTCATATTTCCCAGTGGTAACTATGAGTCGCCACAACTGATTTCGTGGACCCGCTAGCAACATATATTGTCATTTATATTCATACAATTTATACATCTGTACATTGTAATATGAAAATTCGGCAACTTATTTATACTTGTTCGAAGATGTTCAAAAATCATACAAGGAACCTTCGTTACAAGTTGTATTTGTCAGTCTACATTTCATCTTAATGTATTAAAAAAATTAAAGCAATGAAGGATAATAAAATATTTTTTCATATTATAAGTAATTTTTCTTTCATGAAACCTTTTACAAAATGCTTCCAACTTTTCTTAAACCCTGAAATTATAATAAGCCATATTAAAATTGAGGCATTACAATTAAATAGAAGGTGCGACATATTTTCAACATCTCCACAGTTATAACAAATTTTTGTTAGGGTTTCTATTCTTTAGTACTTTATTCTTTACCTTCATCTCCTACTTATACTCCACCACACAGACCATTCTTATATTTTCTTTAAATCTTTTGTTTTATTTTTACCGTTTACAAGAAAAATGATTAGCCTAAAAGGGGCAATATCTAAGATCAACTGCACAGACGTTGTCGGCAATTGCTACAATCACACTAACTGACACCATCTTGAAAAAAAAAACAACACGGAGATATTATTTTGTCAAATTATCAAATTTTGATTTGGATCAAAGTCAGAAGAAACAAACTAAATTTCAATGATTCAAAACTTTGCCAATAAGTAGATAAATATATGAGGATATGCTCTAACAAATCAGTTTACTTTAAGTTGCCCAGGACAAGCTGAAAATCGTAATGATAGGATGTTTTATCAAATCAGAAAAAGTTTATTTTTTTGTGCTTGAGAGTGGTTACCGCCTCTTTTTATATCAGCTTACAATCTATTGGTTTGTAAATTTTACACCTAATGTTCGAGACTGATAAAAATGTAAATCGATTTTAGGTCAGTTGATTCATTGCAGAACTTCAGTGCAACACAGCCGTTTTATAGAAAGCAAAAGAAAAAAAGAATCATGAAATGTGTTTTGGCTGTCTTGATATTCCTCTTCTTACATGACGTGAAATGGTATTCCATCGTTCACTCTTCTATTTTTTATTTAATTTTATGTACCCATTTTATTTTATTTTTAAAAGTATGTTTTTTTTTTCAGTTGCACTCGCAGCTATTGGGGAGTTGAGTATTACCATAAATACGAATGTGTTACAAACTTCTTATTTATATGGTCAGTATCTTGAAATATGAAAATTAATATGTTTTGATTAATCCAATTTTAACCATCAAACTTAACATTAAATGAATGCATTGATTTTACTGTAGTTTTGAACACGCACGGGTTCAACATTCAAGACTTGTCACTCGTTATACATGCTGCAGTGGATGGTCGGGTTTTTCCTGCCAAACACGTAAGTAAATATAACTTATAATTACCTTGTGATTTTCCACTGCAGAAATATCGGATTTTGCAAAATATTTTGGACTGTATCTTAACATTTGCAAACTTTGGTTTATAAGCAGTTAATTAGGCCTTTTTGTGAATCGCAGATGCTTCTACATCTGCAAAACAAGTTACGCTTCAAGAAGAATAAAAGTTTAGTTTGTGTCACTGATTACTGTACAAGTAAACAGCCACAGGCGATAACGGGTGTTTTACAGGTGTATGCAACGGCACTCTAATTATCGTATGCACATTTTTTTTTATATAAGTTTTTGATAAATATTTGTACTTTGGAATAATAAAAAATATACATTCGAGTTAACCGGGTACTCGTTGACATCTAAAAGATATAACTATGGAACGCAACTACTGCCTTATATCATAAAACTATGCATTCATTAAGTCTAGTTATCATTACGTGATGTGAACATATCTTTACGTTATGTCAAATTTTTATGAGGTGATGTAAAAACATTTGAACATTATTTCAATGCTGCATAACACGAAGTAAATGCATTCTTCCACTATGTCAGCACTTTACAGCTCAACAAACTTTTTAAGCTCACATGGTTTTTCGCACAAATTAAGGTCACATTTTTATTATATAATATTGTGTATCGAGACAACAAAATGCATTTTAAAAGTATTTGTTTACATAATTTGAGTTTTACTTCATTTACTGAAACATAATTCACAGAAATCAATTGGTAGAACTTTGATTTATTCATGGCTGAAAAATAGCAACTATTCTCATTTGAATTTTTGTAGTTTCTTGCCAATTGTAACTGTCTTTTTATCCGTTCTTTTGAAAGCAATAGCTCTTGACAGAAACGTAGACATGGGTACAGTTCAGCTACTGTAACTTGTATTTTCTGTACATTTTGACTTTTTAACTCAGGGTGGTAATAGTATTTTTCATATGTTTGACTGCTTTCTATGTTAATAAGGTGAAATTTTTAGGAGTCAACTTCTAAAATCTAAAATCATGAAAAATTCATCCCACTGCAAAATTTTAACGTTTCAAACCGTAAATGCAGAAGAATTTTCCTTTTCATAGAAGGAATTTACTATTAAAAAAAATAAACAATACTTCATTATCCTGCCCTTTAGTGTGGTTTCCTTTTGCAATATTATCGCTTTTGGGCGCTACATTTTGATGAAACCAAGAGGAGTATGGTAAATGAGCTAAGAATTTTCAAAAATACTCACCTTTAAGAAGAAAATTTAAAAAATTCAACTACATGGGGTCAAGGAAAGCTCGTTTTATATAATTTGTAAAAACCTATGGTAGAATCGTATAGTCGAAACATCCTACCATTTATTCATAAATTTTCCTTTAAAACATCCACTTTGGAAACTTAAGATAATAATTTCAAAAGACATTTATGCTTTACATTATATCTGTAATATAAAGAAGGGTTATGCCATTGTACTGCAGTTCCAAAATGGTAATTTGTATTACAAAAATGTGACCTTAATTTGTGCGAAAAACCATGTGAGCTTAAAAAGTTTGTTGAGCTGTATAGTTTGAAGTAAGAAGTTCATTATGTGAAGTGAAAATATTTTCACATTGTGTTAAAACTGAATGTTCAGACTTTACATCATTTCATTTCTTTGATATAAGCTGCAGAACTTTAGCTCTCAGGAAAAAAATATATTGATAGACCTGAGAGCTACATGTACAGTGCCACCTATGAAAAAACGGTATATTTATTGCGCACCAAAAGTTACGCTTGGTCTGGATTAATTCTATCAAATTCTTATCCTTCTGCAAAAAAGCTAGATTTCAAACAATTCCTTACTTCTCTTTGAGTACTCTCGTTGTTGACATCTTCACGAAGCGCGATGGACCGTTCTATCTTGCAAATCAAAATGGCAGTATAAATAGACGAAATTTTCGATGATTTCCATTTCAATGGGTGGCACTGTAGCTCTCTGGTCTGTCGATATGTTTCTTTTCGGAGAGCTACAGTTCTGCAGCGACTTTAATATGTGAAGTCAAAACTGCATTACATTAAGTGAATTTTTCGTACCTGTGTTCTATAAGTAAACTTATCATTTCGTGAAGTCAAAGTCCATTTCTTTTTGTTAGTATATTTCTATTATATCAAAGCATTATTTATATAATAGTGTTGTGTTTTGCATGCACTATGCCTAAATAGTAGTCAGGGTTTGACACATGGTGCACGAGCCGGAGTGCACCATGTGTCAAACCCTGACTACTATTTAGGCATAGTGCACGCAAAACACAACACTATTGTTATTATTATGCTGACTGTTGTTACTGTATAAAAACGGCAATATTTTCTTCATTCCCAATGTTTCATCACCCGTAACATTCGTCTGCTTTATTATGACGTCACCTTATGCAACATGTACGTCATAATCTTTTTGTTTAATTTGAACGTTCCATGCTTTAGGTATAATCTACAGATAGTTTTAGAGTATATTATTTGAGTGAAGGAAGGGAGGTTGCAAGAAACTATTTTAGAAGAATTATTTTGTTTATTTTTAATTTTAATTATAAAATATTTGAAACTAAGTTTATATATATTATTTAAGGAATGAAGCTTATTTCAAGTTATGTTATCCGATATAACATAACTTGGGGCAGTTTACGCTTTATAAACCGCGAAGCGGTTCATAAAAAAGCGTAAACTGCCCCAAGTTTTGTTATATCGGATAACATAAGTTGAAATTAGCTTCATTCCTTATAATTCAATTCTAGTGTAGACAATGAGTCAATATTTCCTCCGGAAAAAGACTTCAAATGAGCATTATTTTAAAAGTAACTTCAAGCGGAGTTATACATTTTTGACGTTACTCATTGTGACGTAGGCAAGTTATGTTATCCAAAATATTATATGTTCCTCTGAATGATTCAGCCAATGAAATTGCTTGATACAAGTGAAATTAAATTATATAGAGACAAACTGACAGGAAGCATAATAATACACGATATGAATGTATCTTTATTTTACGCCGATAGCATCACGATGTGAGATGAATATCTTACCTTTTCTCAGAGCTTTATAACGTGGTGTGTAAAAGTGATTAACAAAATATGAACAGATCTTTATTTTATATCAACACTAAATTACAGTATGTCAATGCACCATTCCTTAATGTGGATATATAATTAGGTCATATCGAACTAGTGTTCATAAGATTTTTCGAATTTAAAGATTTTGTATGAGAAAAATCAATGTTAAGAAAGTAACTTTGCGTTTATCATTAAAATGAATTAATTATCCATTCATAATTTGTTAGAAATATACCTTATTATCCATATCCTTTTGGCTAAACTAAGCCGCAATCGATTTGAATTCAGCCCTAAAAGTTTCTTATTGTCGGGCAATAACTAACAAGGTGAGCATATTTCATCCGTGGAATTTTGCATTTTGTTTCCTTTCAGCTGTGTGCTCTTATGGTTGTCAACATGGATATTGCTCTAGACCCAATCAGTGCACTTGTTATGAAGGATATACTGGTCAAAGATGTAACATTCGTGAGTTTTTGTATGAAAAAAATAAAGAAAGAATTTATGAGTTTAAAAGATATTTCATAAATGAGCAAAAACTTTAATTTAAATATATCATTTCTCAATGATTTTATTATCCATTTCCTTGAACAACAAGCATTCTGAGGGTATCATATTAGTAATAATAAACCCCAACGAGCAAGTTTAATTTGATTTCCTTTAAAAGTTGTAACTGACTCATCAAGGCAAACTCAAATGCCAAAAATCAGCTAGTATTATATGCAAGTATTAAGAAAATACGGTGCAGGAAACCAAGAGGGACGACAAACGAAGAGAAAACTTTCACCCGCAGAGGAACAATAACAAATCATTGAAGTCTCACACGATGAAACATTAAGTTGAGTTTATTGAAATGTGAATGGAAGAGCTCTAGCTGTTACTATGCACTTGCAATAGATGCCTATCTATTACAAACTTTATATTCACACAGAATGCAAATTTCTTAACAAATATAGCAATAAAACATTATAATAACATTACGTTATTAAAAACTTATCTGAAGGGACAAGAATGGAGTACTAAAAATGGTATTCGATTAACTTTCCTCCATTTACTTTTGATCCATCTTAATGCAGAAGCAGAAAGATAATCATAGAACTCTTTAAGACTTCTTTTCCTTTTATTATTATTTCAGCTCTGTGCCCAGCTGGGTGTGGACATGGTTACTGCTCAAGTCCTAATCGCTGTACTTGTTATGGGGGATATACGGGTCAAAAATGCAACATTCGTAAGTTTTTCTTCTGAAGCGCATAAGTGCAGCATAATATTTTTTATATATACTTGATAACTTCTACTTTAAAATTGACATTTCCTACTTTAATCTTGGCTTTTATAACTTTACAGTTGGTAATCTCAAATTAAATCTTGAATTATTCAACTGTATAGTTTATATTAGGGATGTCAACGAATAGTCGACTATTCGACTGTCATTCGAATGGACCGCAGATCGAATAATGAAACAACATTCGACATTAAATAAATGCAAGAAGAGGGGGTGTTATTGAAATTTTCATTTCAAAATTGAAAAAGGGTCCTTCCTCAAACTATACAGCTGTATAGTGTACGTCCTCAGATGAATAAGAGCTCAAATACAGTCACAGTATATAAATAATTTTCATACAGTATTACATACCGCGATAATTATTTCTCAATCACTGACTTTTTGTTTTTATACGTAGTAAATTATGCAAGGCTATACTGTACTTTGGAAATTATTTAATTGACTTGTACCAGTTATATTTATAAACTCTAGGAATTTCAAATGCTTAGCCTTGAAGTTTTAAAGTTCGAAAATTATTATAACAATTATCTTACAAAAAAGACATTTGATATATAGCTTGGGCAATCATTAATTGAACAAACAGTATATAACATTGTCATCGGAGGTGTGGATAGTGTGTGTTTACAATTCCCCATTTCCAGTTTATTTTAATTTTCCAATGTATCTTAATTAATAATCTTTCAAAATTACTGTGCTGTAAAAAAAAAACCAATAAATGCTCCGAATAGTCGACTATCGTTCGAATGATGCAATCGAATGACCGACTAAGGAAAATTAATATTTTGATATCCCTATAGTTTATATATAATTTCAACTTAAAAATTTGTGATTCCAAATTCAATATTGGTAATTCAAACTTTAATCTTGGCTTTGCCCACTTTATTCTTGACCTTTTTTATCCTTTAACTTGGCTTTTTCAACTTTAAACTTGGCTTTCTAACTTAAATCTTGTTTTTTTCCAACTTAACTCTTGGCTTTTCTAACTATAATCTTGGTTCTTCTATCTTTAATCTTGGCTTTTCTAACTTTAAAGCTGGTTTTTCCTAACTGTAATCTTGGCTTTTCCAACTTAAAAGCTGGTTTTTCCTAACTGTAATCTTGGCTTTTCCTACATTAATTTGATCTTTTTAGCTCGCTCCCTTAGCTTTTCCCCTTATTTAGACTATAACAAACTTTATAAATGCAAACTAAATACAATGAAATAAATAAGGGAAAGTTAATCTGTGTCTAGTTATCATCAGTATGATCTTACATATAACTTCCAACTTTGAATAAAAACCTTTATCTTTTTTCATTTGATCTATCTTATATGATTACATAGAGAATACTTCAAACAACTTCGTACATGACAGAATTTCAACTAAACCTATTTGAGAAATCAGGAATAAAATATCATTTTGTTTTCTATGAAAGAATAAACTTTAAAAATAAGATAAATATTAGGTATTTGATATAAACGATTAAGATGCAATGATTAACTTTAAAGCTGGAATAATCAATTTTAAAGTTGGAAAAGTCATCTTTTATTTTGGAAAATCCAAGGTAAAAGTTGTAATTATCAACTTTAGAGATGGCATTATCGATTTTAAGTTTTAAAAAAGCTAAGAGTAAAGTTTTCAAGTTGGAAAAGTGAAGATTAATGTTGTGAAAGTGAAAATTAAAAGTTGAAATTACCAATTTTAAAGTTGTTAAAGCCAGGATCAAAGTTGTAATTACCAATTTAAAAAAAAAATTCCTGGCACTAATAAGTTCCGTATGAATTAAATAAAGACGAAATAATTATTATCTTATAATTTTTTATCTTTCTTTTTAAAGTATTTTTTGTAAAGCATGTCAAATCTAGACTCAGTAAATCCAAATTAAGTATTTTCTTATAAATGTTACAATTAGATAATCAATGAATAAAATTCAATCGATGAAATATGAAGAAAAGGAACAGTAATAATTCTCAAAACTGATTCTATTGACGCGGTACATACAAGGGCACTCTACTGTTAAGTAGAGCATATCCTCGCTAAAGAGCATTTCAATAAAGCAAAGCTGCTTTTCACATTGATGTTAATCACATCCGATACGCATTTGCACACAACGACAAACTCGCCCAAATGCACACACAGCCTAGAGCGTTACTTTACCCCTTTCTACTCCTCTTCGAATGGATAATCAGGAGCATAGGAAAAATGAGCCTCTACAAACATCAAAGGTTGGATGAGGTGCCATAGAGGAGTAAGCGTCTCCTCTAGAGAAGTCAAACCTCGAGCCCTTATTCACTTTACCTCGTTTAAGAAATTGTTCATACGTAGAGCATGCTCTTGCGTATCGAATCAACTGAGATATATATACACCGTATGCAGGTGATGAAGGTATATTGCTGCATAAGTAAGGGAAGTTGACGATAGAAAAGTTAAAGTCATTTATCATAGAGCTTGGTTGTTAGATTACCATTAGTGTCTCTTTCAAGTAAAATATCCAAGTATGAAGCAGAAGTGTCGGGCTCTGTGGTATCTTTTATCTCAAGCTCACCAGGATATATCGTGTCGACGTAGGAATGGAAATTATCATTATTAATTGACAATACGTCGTTAATAATAAGTGCTATTTGCCGACAATGACGTTGTATTTAACATACATTTTACAAAATCATTATTCAATAAAAATCGGTGATTGATAAATTGATTCGATTTGTACTGTAGAACTCGAAGTGTAAATACATCACAGATAGTGACACGCTTATTACTTATTTGAGTGTTTTACTATAGAAAGACATTGATAACAATCTAACATGTGAGAATCTTGATCATCAAATTTCTACAATATTTCATTAAAGTATTCCAAACAAGGTATATCAAACAAAGTATTTCACAAAAGTGTTTTAAACAACGTATTTCAAATTTAATCCCAATGTAGCTGTCTGTGAACCTCGCTGTCAGAATAATGGAAGATGTGTTGGTCCTAATTCATGTCAGTGTAACGGATACTCAGGAGTTAGATGCGATCAACGTATGTATACATACCAATTTAAGTACTAGTATTTCATGCAAAAAGTAGACTACTAGAGATAACATTGAAACTATTCATTCGATTTAACAAAAAACTATTTAATCTTAGATCTTTTATGCTTACGTTTGTCATGAAAAGTAAAACAAAATCATAATTTTATGTTAGAAAGTGTAAATTTGATTAAATAAAATCTGTCACACGCTCTTCTTTTATGTTATACAGTATTACGACATGCGCCATTTTAGTATATGTTCAACTTTTGTCTTTCTTATATACTGTTATTTACCGACTTAATCTTTTTATTCATCATTATTTTTTTAATGTTCTGCTTACCCCTTTATCCCGTGGATAGGACTCTTTGGATTTTTTGCTGAGTCCTTTATAAAAACAGTGAAAAATATTAATCATGATGTATTAAACATAGGAACAAAGGAATCAAAATGATTCGTAGTTGGCTATAATTTTTATCCAGCTCGTTGTGTGTTTTATCACTTAGCCAATGCTAAGGAATGAAGAACAGACAACTCATCCAACTAAAAATCATGGGAGATCCCAAATTTATTTTCCCCTTCTTCACCAGTTTCTGAGCATGTTGCAAATAAATAAATCTTTTTTTTCTTTCTTCACTGATTAGCTATATGTGATCCACCTTGTATGAACGGTGGAACGTGCACGAGGTCACGGTCATGTTCCTGCATCTCGTCCTACACAGGGTCTCACTGTTCAATCCGTAAGTGCCTTTTAATTTTGATGGTCGAGATGGTGATGGTGGGGTTATACTTTATATGTTAAATAAAATTATTTACTTCAGCTATACGATGTATTGTTTATACCATTTATTTTGTTTATTTTCTTAATTTTAGCCGTGTGTAATCCCAGTTGCAAAAATGGAGGCACGTGCGTTGCTCCCAACAAGTGTATGTGTACGGCAACTTACACAGGAGCTACATGTGAAATACGTATGTGCAAATACCTTGAACAATTAATGGCATCTTTTTTTAAATAAAAAGTAAATTCATTAGGTAAAGGAAAAAAAATTGAATTAAGATTTACATGTCTTTTTTATAAAGAAAAAAGGTTTTAAAATGCTATTTTCACAAGGGGATAATAACTCCTTTTGATTTTATTTTCTAATGAATCAAATAGACCTAAGGTAGAAAACATGCCAGGAAGAAAACTTCGCAAATTTCGAGAATAGGGAAATTGTAAAGTAATGAATTTTTCTCTTATTTATTGTATTAAAAAAATGGAATTTTCAAAGATTGAAGAAGACAATATTTCTAATTCTAATTGAATGGAAACATTCAGATTTAATTTGACCGTTTTATATTAGAGGCACGGTCAGGTCAGGTCAACAACCTTTCCCTGGACTTTAAGAATAAAAAAAAATACTTTTGCCAATAATTTGATGCCTGCTTCTATTTCAAAAGATTAAACGTTATTTTCGTTTGATTAAATGTTGAGCTAAACCTTTATGTAACGAAAGAGCTTCCGTACATTATCTTAGCGTAAAAGTAAACAAAACCGTGCAATGTAAAAGTCAGCGCTACTCACCAATCGCATCATCTCAGTTCTTTCCGTAAGAGGTCGGGAAAAGAATCTCGAATGTATTAACATCACCGGATGTTAAAATTTTTATATTTCCTGTTTATTCAACTATAGGATAGACGGAGTTAAAAGTCCCTTCTTTAGTATATTTTAGGTTATATCATTACATTGAATAAAGTTTAACTCCATATTTCACAGATAAAAGGTCTTCGTGCATTTATTTCAAAGATCTTGAAAAGGATTATCATGGCGTCTACCTAATACATTCGAGGTCTTTTTTTGCTAGTCGGAAAGGCCCAAGAAGTTGCGATTGCGCTACTCACAGATGTCCACTGGAAAATCCAAATTTTCTCTAGTATTGGTACATTGTTTCTATATTTTAGCCTTATGTTCATACCACTTGCCTTGTTTTCCTGGAACATGCACCGATTCTATCCACTGTCAGTGTAAAGAAGGTTTTAGTGGCAATTCTGGATTAGACTTATGTAGATCAAGTAAGACAAAATGGGTTTCTCTTTATTTTTCCTAATATCTTAAAGGTGCATAATTTAAAGTTAACATTTTCTTATAATGTAACGACATATATATTTTAATAGCATTTCATACAAAAATATACTAAAATTTTATTTCATCTTAAAGGTTTTGAAGCTTCAAATTTTTGGATGGATTCGATGTGTTAATCAAACCCGTCTAAAAATTTAATGTTTTAATAACCTTTAGATGAAATAAGATTTTAGTATATTTTTGTGTGAAATGCTATTAAAATATATAAGTCGTAATATTATACAGAAAATATTAACTTCAAGTCTGTGTCCATGCACCTTTAAAAACAGAATATCTAAAATTATTTTGTGGCAATTTCAAAAAATATTAGCATGAATCAATAATTTTCATTAACCTATTTAGTGACGTCATTGGCGAGTCCCACGATAAGTCAGTGCAGCTCTTTCCTTGCCAACATAGAGAGAACTGGACAAAAGAGAGAACTCTATAAGTTTATGGCTGATTCCTCTGGAACAAATTCCACCGGGATCAGCACGAGGTGGGTGAACCGTAAAGACTACAACTTCATCAACGTACAGTTCTCTGCAACATTTCAAAATCTACATGGAGTGAATTCTCCGGGGTATATCGACGATTTTAAGTTTGGGATTGTGTCGGGAATGATCTAGATGGATTTAAGCAAATCGGATAGGAATGGTAATTCTATATTTACGTTCTTGAGCTCAAAATGTATATTTTTGTCTAGCTTTTTAAAATTGAATCAGCCATTTAGAACTGTTCGAATTCCTGCTTTATTTTAATGTTTTTATATAATAAAACAGTCAAAAATGTTTATCTGGTCACAGTATGAACTGTTGCATTGCTGAATTGATCTATTGTGACGCTGTAGTTAAAATTTCCATACTTTACCGCCACTATTTTTAAGAATGCTGTAGAAAATGAAGCATATTTTGGCATAAATGACTGATATCAAGTACTCGTGGGAAGGTACTTGTGACTATAGATGGGATGTCAAATATGTTCTCTATGATGAACCATGATGAGAATTGTTCATCCTCTGCCATCTTCGCTAATTGGCGAGAGGCTTCTGTTGGATTGCACTTTTTAAGTGTCAATCATGACGATGTCATTGTAACTTAGGTCCAAGCATGGAATACACCTGTTTAGCAAACTGTTGTAACTGTATCGAAAATTCTTTCATAATTATACTTTAAGAAATTATATTATGGATTCGGTAATTAAACAATAATTTCATGAAAACTCGATTTTAGCCTCGGGCAACACTTATCCAGATCTTCCCTATTATTGAGAGACAACATTTTGATTGTTCCCCCTCCTAGTCATGAAATACTGTGTAATGTATATACAGGTATAACCTGCAATTCATAATGTAAAGAGAAAAAAACATTTATTTTGTCAATTATAAATTATCTTTCTTTGTAAATTAGATTCATCAAAGGCATTTATAAGCATAAACAGTACAATTCTTAAATGTCCAAATAATCCTGGTTCCATTTCACCAAATGAGGACGTATTTTGGTGCAACTTAACAAATGCAAATTTTGACCGACTTCTGGAACATGGGGACAAGTACGTAGTTCTTTTTCTGTCGGTACATTTTGGTTTTATTGATTAGCACTTTTACATGATTATCAATATGTATAATAAATATTGAAGTTGATTTTTTTACAGCTTGACTTTAACAGCCATTGCAACAAATGGAGGATATCGAAAGCTTAAAACACCAGATGGAGATCGTGTGAACACATTTATCGGACAAAATGCCAGCAAAAGCACACAATTTCTATTCGATTTAGTGAACCCCAATCACTGTTTGCTGCATGGAAAATGTCAAGCAATAGCCTTCAACGTCGAAGAAGATATAACCAAGGTTACTATTTTTTTTTATTTTCATAATGATGAAAAGTTAAATTATATTTTTTTTACTGATTTTAAATCAATGAAATGCATGTACGAAACAGATGAATTGCTTTAAAATCATTTTTTACTTATTTTTTTCAAGCATGCAATCCATTTTTCATGGAATGGTTGGGTTGACAATATGTCAGGAATAGAAAAGTACGTGATTCAGAAGTATCTACTAGAAGCTGACAATGAAGTTCCACCAAAACTTTGTGAAAAAGATCCTTGGAGGCCATTGGAGACCTTTGAATTAAATAGAACATCCTCATCATTCGTGCATTTACCCGAAAAACCTGGAATGTACTCCTTCCTGCTAAATGTCGTTGATGCCGCAAATAACACCGAATATGCTCGAACTTTGGTTTTATATGATCCAATCTCTAAAATAACCGTGCTGAACACAACATCAACAAGAATTAAAGTAACGAGTGCAAAAGAAGAAACAGGTTACATGTGGCAGGATAATTTAGATGGAATGATTGAAATTTCTTGGAAAAAACATTTTCAAAATAAATTTCATTTTGAGAACAAATTGCTTAATCCCGTGAAACCTTATAAGTACTTTGAATTCACAACAAATATTAAAAAATATGTAAATCCTAGAATGGAGGATTTAGATGGAAATAGAACACTAAAAGGAATTCAGAATATTTATGGCATAACCAAATTTGAATATGCATATAAACACGGGAATCTGGGAAACGCAACACCTGTTTTCTGGACCCAAGTGAATGATTCTCTTTCAGAAACTCAAACCTTTTTTGTTTCAAGACAAGACGGCGATATCATTAATATATGGATAAGAGCAACAGATGTTATGGGTAATACGAAAATAGGGGTGACGCCTTTGTACTTTGATTCCTCTCCACCAACGCAACTGACGCATAATGATGTTATATTTTCACCAAATTTAAACTTAACGACATATGCATTCTCAAGTCGGTAAGAAATTTCTTTTTATAAACTTTACAGAACAGTAGTTTATTTTCCTTCTAATTGCTAATGATCTTTTCAATATACCTATCGACGACTCAAAGAAGTTGTATCATTCTGAAATATTAAGAATATAGCTTGAATGAATACTTTCTCGCACAGTTACATGTATATATTCCCGCCGAGATGCATATTATACAGGATTCCATTATTATATAACATTGATGCAAAATGTAATGTGATATGTTTTGATGAAATAATATAATTTAATACCTGGTGTAACATGATGCACCATTAAATATATTCAGCTTTATGATAAACAGATGTGCTAATGATTATTCAAAAAATGGATTTGTCTTGATACATTAAATGCATTTTTTGTTTTTTCTTTCATTTTATTTTCAATTTTAGATTATTAAGCTATAACGCTTACACGTTTTTATGTAATCACTACCCCTTTTAGCCAACTACATACGGTGACTTAACTGAGCTTTTCTGACACATTCTGTCCGGTGTCCGTTCGCCTGTTTCTCTGTCCACTCAACTGTCTTTAAACTTTTTTGACTTTTCTCAAGAGCAACGGGGCGAGTTTCAAACTTGCATTTAAAGTTTTTTTGTTTAAATGAAATTTAAATTTGTTCAAATGAAGGCTAAGACCTTTTTCATTTTATTACAGCAAAGACCTGATTAGTCATATTATATAAAACATCCCCATGTTGTGAAGAATCAAGTTTGTTCAAAAAATGACACATTGGTTCGTTCGGTACGCGATGAGTAATCAAAGTTTTACATAAAATTCATCGGAATTTAAAAAAAAATCTTCTAAAGAACATTCGAGAATCGAATAGTCATATGAAAAAGATGTATAACCTGACAACAAAACTTTATGATAAACATGATGTCTTTAACTTTTCCATCGCCTTACTTACATAGAACTAGATCCCTAGATCCCTATCACCTGAATATGGGGTGTATGTCTCCATTTAATTTGTTATGCATAGGTCCTATAATGAGGTAAGCTTTAGACAAATAAGTTGCTGAAGCAGGGATACCAACAGTCCCGTTTGGCATTTCGCAAATTTTATGGTGGATATATTGAAAAAGTCAGCAATTACAACATTTTATTAAGTGAAATACTGGCTGACGTTTTTTATGTTAATTGTTAAGCTTTTTCACACTAGCTTTTTAAAACGATTTACCTGAACCACACTAACGTATATTAAAACTTTTTAATACTGAAATGATTTTGGCTTTCCTTTCAATAGTCCTGGTGTGCAATGTGGCCCTTAGGTTTCGTATTGTTCATCATTGCCTTTTTAACACTTCGGGTTTTTGGTTTCTTATTCAGTTTACAGATCGATGTGAGTGACGTAGAAAGTGGAATTGCTACAATTTATTGGAGATTGATTGCAAAAGACAGTGGAATTGTATTTAAATCTGGGAATATTACTGGAAACAAAACTCTGGTATATTCAATAACAATTTTGATTTGTGCATATTTTCGTTTTTTGAATGGCGTTGATATGTTTTTTATAAACCATTGGATTTTTTCGCGACCATGTCAATATACTAGTAGTAATTTCCCATTTAAGCAAACATGTGCATTTTGATATGAGATAAACGTTAGAAAATAACTTTGTTTTCCAACAGAACAATCCTGGACTTAGAAATGGATATCAAATTGCTACTGGAGAATACTTCTACATAAGTCATTTCCTAGATGTAAATAATTGTTGGATGGTTGTGTCAAAAGAAAACTTTCCCACAGAGTCTGTTTTGCTTGAATTAATTGTATCTAACATGGCAATGAAATCCATTAGTTTTAACACAACGGTAAGTTGCAAAAAGCATTAATGGCTTCAATATACAAAAAATCAAAATATAAGCAAATAAACAATTTTTCTACAAACTGAAGATAAAAAATTCACTTCTTTCAGATATCGGACCTGAAATCTCTTGATGGAATGGACGAATGTAAGTTTTAAAGAGAAATAATGATACAATGTTCTCTATTAAAAAATTTTAAAAATACATTTTTAATGTAATTTGAAAAAAGTACCGCTAAACAAAAAAAAAAAAAAAAAAAAAAAAAAAAAAAGAAAACCATATAATCTTACCTGCACAGTCGTACTGAAGTTTCATCTTAATAAATAAAAAAAATTAATTGATTGATTATTGTTTCACACCCCTTGCAAAATATCTTCACTTCTTGAATACGTCAACAAAAATCAATGCAATCCTTCAAATTTAGATCTATGAATAAGTAATGAACAAAATTGTATGCCTCTGGATTTGTTAGATCAGCTCTCTGCATTTCTGAGAGGGTGTTGACCCAGTTGACAACTCACACCTTTCTCATTCAGTTCATTAAAGCATGACTTTGTTGTGGATATTTTTTTTTTCATTTCCATTTTTCAAAAACTCCCATTTTACAATAATGAAATATGGAATACATCATGAAGAGAGAGGGAGAATTTGAATTAATTCTGTAACAAAAAAGCACTCATACCGGTTTTTTTTTTTAAACGATGTACTATTTTCACTAGATTCTGGTCCAATGCATCTACATATAGACAAAACATATGATAATGGTGTTCGGCTAAAATGGATCGTTGCGCCAAGTTGTTACAAACGCTCCAAAATCGTTGTTCAGTACAATTCATCAGATGGACGAAGTTTCTCAAGATTCATTGACAAGGATGCCGACTGGTTCGACCTAACCGGACTGGATTCCGAAACAAGTTATAATCTATCATTTATCACAGAATACGATGACCAACAAAGCGACCCTATATATTTATCATTCACCACACTCCAAGCACCGTCTGGATTGACAGGAGGAGCAATTGCAGGGATTTCTATTGGTAAATAAAAAAACTCACATATATGCATGTTACTAGTACTTCCCTCTCTTGCAATGCAACTTCTTACAGTGTTTATTGTACGAATACATCGATGTGTTCTTTTTAGTCATCATCCTTCTCCTGGGAGGTGTTATAACTATGATAGTGTTGTGGAGAATGGGTCGTCTATCTCTTGTTAGGGAAGGCATACAGAGGCGAGTTACAGTTGTTAGAAAAAGAATCATTAGAACAGAAGAAATTAGATCTTGAAAATATAAGAAAGGAAAAATTACAAGGACATATTATAAGATCAACAATCGTTTTTCCACGGCACACGAGGTAAGAATCTGCACTGCCTTATTTACAAATGTCACTATTTTTTAAATTTTTCAGTGATCTTAAAATCTACATTATGCGATTTGTAATTTCATGTATACAAAGGTGATTTTTTGAAAAATTTTGTACTTTATAAACTAATATCTTGTTACAGAATAAAATCTACTCTGGATCTCTTGATTTCCGACACACAAACTGGAAATATTCAATTTCATGGTCTTTTATTTATAAAGTATTGAAATATTTTGGTTTTGGTAATAATATAATTAGTTGGATAAAAATTCTTAACAAAAATTTTAAAGCATCAGTTTTGCAATGCGGATTTTTATCAGAACTATTTGATATCCAAAGGGGTTGTAGACAAGGAGATCCTGTTGCTCCGTACTTATTTCTTCTTTGTGCTGAAATTCAATAAAAAGGCATGAAAGAGAGGTTAGTGTAGCAATGTTAATTTTGAAATACTTGTCAAGATATGTGATTTTCAGGCAAAAAACAGTGAACATTTTATCTTAACTTTCTTTACTCGGCAAACTTTGATAAATGAAGTTGTAAAATTTGTTCTAAAAATGAATTTAGACCTATATTAAATATTCCTAGCATATCATAACGGAAAATATTCTCCGAGTCAAAGTATGTGAGGCTTAAGTCCCAAGATATTAAATTTAATGAATGTGCAGAATTGGAGAATTTTCTGCCAAACATCCTTCCACCACAAGAAATAGTCCCCCATAAATCTTGTTAATTTATGGATTTTTGAGCATTTTTTTTCATTGAAAGTTGAATTTACGTTGTTGAATTTAAGTATACTATATATAAAAAATTGAATTAGAACAAATAGTTTGGAAGTAAGAGATTCTGCGTGAACTTTTCTAAAAAGCTGACGAGTGACATACCTTAATGGATATTATCGCGCTTTTTTGTGTATTTTGTTTAGATCTTCCAAAAAATTAAAATTATCACTGTGATTAACAATTTCAGAACAGAGCATTTGACGACGATATCTATATTTATGGGCAAATGGAATTTAATGCAACGGACAGTTGGATTTTACCGTCGTCCACAATAGTACTAGAATCTCTTATAACAAGCGGAAGATTCGCAGATATATATAAAGCCATTTACAAATCCAAGAAAAATACCGACGAAAGAGGAGTTGTCGTGGCCAAGGTTTTAAAAAGTGATTATACTTAGACTTGATTAATTTGAAACAACATACATGTAATATGAAAAATATAAGTTAGCTATCTTTTAGTTTGTTTTTATTATCAATTTATGGAAATAAAGATATCATTCTATATTTTCTTCTTTGTTTGAACAGTTTTAATCTAAAATTTAAAAGAGATAAAACCAAAATTTATTTTTGCAGGTGGTTATACGGAAGAAAACGAGCTGATGATGAAAGCGAAAATCAATTTTTTAGGAAGACAAGTTGGAGAACATCAAAACATCCTACTGTTTATAGGTGCAGTTGTGGACAACAGTTCATGTAAGTTCTGTGCTCATCAGTTCGTTCATATTACTTTTTATCATCTTTTCTATTTACTGCACTTGCAATATATTTTTACGATAGTGGGGCCATATATGATATTGGAGTTGTGCGAGAAAGGCCAGCTAAGGGATTGGTTATTGCAGCAGAAGAACGCAACCACAGAAGATACCGTTGAACAACTTTGCCGTATCATTTACGGAATATCGAAAGGAATGTGTCATCTGGAAACAAAGCAGGTTCTCAAGAATAAAGTTCATTTATTTTTTTTTTTAATACAGTATACCACTTATATGTAGATAAATCATTTTTAAATTATATTTTGAATAAAGATTGTCCATAGAAAACTTGCGGCGAGAAATGTATTGTTAACAGAGGAATTGGAACCAAAGATCTGTGGATTTGGCCCCGAACCACCTCAAAAAGAGAATAATGATGAAGATGGGGATACAAAATCTGTTGACAAGGTATGGATATTTCATCCCTGTATCTTTCCTTTATTATTAGTTGTAAATTCCAAAGCATATTTTAAGAGTTCCTATAAGACCAACAAAATAAGAGACTGGAAAATAATATAACCTCATTTGATCAACACTAGAAAAGATTTTGCAAAAATTATGTTTCTATTCATACGTCAGTGAAAAAAAAATTACAAAATAGACAAAAAAGAGTTTGAAGAGAGTATTCATGATGTAAATAAGATGAAAGTTAAACCATATGATAGATTTAATGAATTTTAATTTGGATAACTGATGATGCCTTCTGAAAAAGTATCATCATACCTATTCAATCAGTCGGCGAAAATAAACATGTGCAGAGGGCAGTATTTAGCTTTAATATGATAAAAATAGGTGAATAATATTTGGATAAAGTTGTATTGAAAAGACATATTCATTGTAAGTGTGCCAACTTTTTGAAATGAATAATCATCATTAAAGATTTCAAGGAGTAGTGATATTACTTTTGGTCCATCTTTTGCACGGGGATTATTTTAGTGAATATAAGCAAACTCAACGAAAATCAATTCATTTATTTTTTTTTGTCTCTTGAAGGAACGAATTCCAATCAAATGGACAGCACCAGAGTGCTTGACTTCGATGAAGGCTTCAACAAATAAAAGTGATGTTTGGTCTTTTGGCATCGTTGTTTGGGAGATTTTCAGCTTAGGTATAGAATGATATAGTATTGAGAAATTTAATATACATGTATATGCTATAAACAGATCAATGTAATAGGAAAGGCTAGCTATAGTTTCATAGTTTTATGATCCCCATTTTCTTTCTTTTTTTCCAAAATATGGCTGAAATATTGCCGACTCGGCGTTAAACAGCAATCAATCAATCAATCCTTCTCTTTTTAGGTGACAGTCCTTATCCTGGGATGCGAAGCCGAGATATCAAAGAAGAATTACAAAACGGCCATAGAATGAAAAAACCAGAATTTGCAACAGATTTGTAATCATGATAACATCATTTATCAACAATTTAAACTTTTTCTTTAGTTTATAGTAATTTTAAAACATGCATAAATGTTAAAAGTATTAACAAAAATATTTAGAAAAAAACAACAAAACCCAACAATATTTATGTGTAATTTTTAGCTATTACAAGCTGATGATGCAATGCTGGCAAGCAAAACCAAAACAGAGACCAACATTTAAGGAGATCATGAAAGATATCGGAGATACCTTCAGCTCTGTACCAGCAGATGAGTGCTACTACTACTCCGAGAAATAGAGGCACAAAAAAAAGAAAAGAAATATGAGACAAATTGTAGTACGCATATATTCGGATTTTAGAAGCATAAATAGATTTTGAAAGAATGAAATGTATTTACAAAAAATTAAGAATCTTGTTTTATTCTGCAATAGTTTGCTTTCCCTATATGTTTTATTCCAACAAGTAGTTCATTATGCTTTTTATATGTATTTTTGTCTTCAGTTGGATATTAAGATATAAAACAATTGTTTTAATGCTTTAATTAGTTAACATAGTAAAAAATTAATAGTTATCATTTTTAGGGTTAGTTCACGTAATTATAAGATTTCAACGAACTTGTATATTTCCAAGAATTCAATATAAATTTCAAAGAACATCGAGAGACATGTTACCATAAAATGTAACAAAATATAATGAATAATTAACAAATTTTTTCTACATTATAGAATTTAACCAATAAAAGCAAACTTTGTGAATCCAGCTTGAACAGTTGAAGTAGTGAAAATTTTTGAAGAAGTGCATTTAAAATCACAATTTTAGATATAGAAGATGATTGCTTCAGGTAGGATTCTTCTCACATTTCTTGTATTTAAAAATTAATGAAATTTTCAAAGAATCAAGAAGACAATATCACTAAGTGATGGCATCACTAAGATTAAATTTGACCGTTTTATATTAGAAGCAAGGTCAGGTCAAGGTCATTACCTTTTCCCTGGACATTAAGAATTAAAAAATCTTTTACTTCATGTGACCCCTACTCGTATTTCAAAAGATTGAATGTTTTTTTTTTTTGGGGGGGGGGGGTTGCATAAAAAGATACTTCTATATAGGGCCTATAAAAGGATATAACCAAATCGACATAAAGATACATTGAAGATACATAAAGATACAATTAAGATACAGTGGTTATTTTTACAGGCTTTCTATTTTAATTTTTCTCATTTTCACATATTGTAAAGTTGTCACATAAAGATACAAAATGAATCAAAAACAAAAATTTTTGATCGTTTACTAAGAGAGAAATAACACTTTTTTACGGATTTTTCCTCTAATCTGTACTTAGATTTGAAGCATTTAAAAGCCAACATAGTTCTAGTTTGTTTGAAAAATCTTATTTTTATTTGATATAGTTTGAAATAGTCCCTTATTATTAATTTAACTTACATTTGAAAATTTCTTCAAGTCTTTGATTGGGTAAAAATAACTAATTCATTACCCTATAATAATTTTGAGAGGAAGAAAAGAAGATATTTTCTTACGCCACCATTCCACCAAAAATATAGTCCCTGCTTGTTTTCAAACGACGTTTACCATTTCTATTTAAAGTTGTAGAATTGTGATGAGGAAAGAAATATTTGGTCTTTTAAATCTCTTACACCTAAATATATAAGACATAGTAGCAAATAAACTTTGAATATTTCATCAAGTCAGAAACCAGAGAAGAATCCTACCTTAAATCTGTGATTATTTTGTCACAACTATTATGTATTAAAAATCAATTTGTGAAATATGATTTATTTTTAATAACACTGAACTTATATTCATACTGGGTTTTTTTTACTATTAATGACCGAGTTTTAATTTATAACATTAAATGAAAAAGTACAATTTCACAAGGAATACTGTTAAATCACATATTTTTGGGTTTGAGTAAAAACTCTCGGTTCGTGGATATTTGAATTCATGGATGAAGAATTGTTGAATAGTTATAAAAGTAATAATTTTACATTTCGTGGTGGACATAAATTCGTGGGTCTCTTCATACCTTGAAAATAGCGAAAATTAACACCCATGAAACTTTGTGATTTCACAGAACGTCTAAAACTAGAATCGATTTAGACGACCCGTATGTACTGGGTCCTGCCTACACTGTCTTTGTTTTTAGGGTTCATTATTTAAAAATGCATTTTAGAGGAACTGAGATTTAATTCTACAAGTGATAATTCAATTAATACCCTTGGCCCCTTTTTTACGGAGGAAATTCTTCAAAAGCATATATTTGTTTTAATTTTTTTTATATTCTCAACAACCAAAATGAATTTTAATTACTACTACATGTATATTGAATTCCGGAAGTTCATAACAATTCTTATAAACCGAGATACATAGAAGGCTTCATTGAATGCTCTACCAAGTATTTTCTGTACTCTTTAGACTATACACTTTGATCATTATCAAATTCTAAACACTGGTTTCACTAAAAAACACAAAACATTGGCAAAATGACCATTGAGAAAGAAGGGAGGGCCGTTGGAATGTAGATACATCTTGAATCATGTATCTTGATTATCCTTGCACCACGTATTACTCACTTTTATTTTAGTTTTTAATTGTCCTTGATCTTACATTTTAAAAATGAACAACCAGTATCAAAACCCATTTAAACACACATTTAATTATAGACTGTGCGTCATTTTCATCGCCAATTTATTACAATTTGAAAGCTTTGGAAAAAATTTAACCAAACCGAAAATGCCCTTGATCTTCGTCTGAGGCCAAGGTTTCGCGTCACACCAGATTAAAAGAGTGTTAAATTGTCCCTAAACAATCTTAGAAACATGAAAACAAACAATTTCATTCGTATGAAAATGATAAGAAATCGGTGCTGTGCTCTTGGCAGTCTAATATCGTCTGAAGCAGTCTGAATCATCCTTTAAGCGGTGCAATTACGTACTAAACGTCAAAGGATATTGACCAAAAGGCTTCTGTGTGATGATGCACTGTCAAATCCCCAGATATAGATCCCATTGAACACATTTGGGAGTTTTATAAGGAATGTCAAAGCCACCCCGCTCCACACAATTTCAACAGTTTGGAAAGATCTATGCAGTAGATGTGTCAATCTCCTATTCAAGGGTACATGTACATGGTATCCAACAGTAAAAGGATGTCTTGCAGTAATTAAAGCGAGTGGTGGTCTTACTCCATAGAAATTTTTTTGTGTGAGTTTTTATTTTGAGGGTACATCATTTTCTTGACACTTTGCTTAAAATTCTGACGAAAAACTTGAATGAAACTTACGCAACATGGAACTGAAATATCCATCGTTTACCATGAATTAAAGAAATTATTCATTGTATACATTTGCTCTTTAAAACTAAAAAAAATTTAGGTGAACACTTAGAAATTTAGTTCAGTGTATTTTTATTTAAAACGTAGATTTTATCTGGAACAAACTCTACACCCTTTTGAAAGAGTAGGTAGCATGTAGAGTAAATTGTATAAGTATCTTCCATCAAAATGAAGAAAAATACGCAATCAGATTACAATTTTTTAATTCAGTTTCAGGTTAAGAAAACACTGCATCAGTTTGACTTTTTAGAAGTTTTTGGACAGTATGTCGGTAAAAATGGAATGTACGCTGAAATCCGATACTTTCTCAAGTATTTTGTTAGAGCTGGTATATCATACACCTCTCGCCCCTCTTCTAGATTTTTCTCTTGATCCACGCCTTCGTCTTCCTGGCCACCTGCTTGCCACACGGCCATTCCTCGTTCTTTAAATGTTCCTTTTATCCATTAGAGAACACATGATTAAAATATGTAACAATCTATTATACGTGAATAAAGATTCCAGTCTAGAAAATACAAGTAATTTTAAAGATGTTTTCAAAGACTTCAGTTGAAATGGAATTACATTTTTATAGATGTAGCAATATTGATATACTCTAAGTAGAAAATATAAAGAGTATGACTGATAATGTAAATTCAATTTTTGGTAACGAATAATTTAATCAAATCGCAAGACTTTGCTTTATTTTTAGTTCGTTCTATCATAAACTGTAATGATATCAATTTATATAATTAATTAAAACTGTATATTCAAAAAAAAATCTGCTATATATCGCGTAATTGGTAACAAGGAAACTAAGTACATTACATTATACTCACCTGGTACTGTATTATCCAGAATGAGTGCGATAAGAAATCCGGCAAAATTAGGGTTCCTTGTAAGCATCTTCAGTAAATTGTCAGCATCTACACTACCTTAAGTCAGATACAAATTCAATATTCACTTTCCTAAGTTCATGATCGAGTATGTAGTTGATCTAGATAAGTTCATTTTAAAATGCCACTATTTGTTATGAAATTATTTTTAAAATGCATCAACACACGGTGCAATTTTTTTGTCATGAAAGAGCCATGCAGTTTATGTCGATTTTTTTTATTATTGCATGCTATGATTAGAGCGATTGAAAAATATTTTCTAAAACTTACTAGATATCATTTGGTGAACAAAATATTTTTAAGTCAGTTAACAAAATTATCCCTCCAAAACACTTTTTTTTTCTCATTCTCACACAGGTATTATATTTAGCATAGTTATATATGACTACCTGTATTGATGACCTCATCGCCTTTTATTTTTGACCAGTATGGTATGACAAGGCCCCACAGCATAGAAAGTCCAATAATTGCCAGATTTCTTGTAGAATTCATGTCGATGTATTGAAGATTTCCGAAAACAAGACCAATAAAAAATCCTATCCCCACCACCTGTAATCCGCCCACTACGGGGTATGGAATAGTAACGAAGACGCTGGTGACTTTACCAAGTACACCAAGAACCATCAACAGGAGACCTAAAAGTTGAAAAACGTTTCTGCTTGCAACCTGAAAATGAAATACATGTAAACAGATAACATTGTAAAATTGAGTGACAAGAGCTTTAAGCTTCTCTCGCTACACATTTTCTCTGAGATTGATTGATTGTTTGTTGTTTAATAGCCCCTTCAAGAATTTTTCATTGATAAGAGACGTCACCAATACCGGTGAAGGGCTTCAAACTTAGACCTTTACACGGCACTCAGGATCAATGAAACAGTTATACTAAGGGGTTATTTTTTTTTGGTTAAATGCAGCGCAGGGTACGAGAATCGAACCCCGACTTCCGATCACGAAGCAAGGATCCCACCACTAGATTACCTATATTCCCACAAGTGACAAAGCGTGAGTTTGACGTGTCTATGCGCCTTCTATGACGCGGAGCCAAGTTAACAGTATCTCGCCGTGAACCTCTAGCATACTGTAGTACTGAAAGTGTCAATGGTTTTACTTTTAAATCCCCAAGAGTAATACTTGTTAATAAGGAATTGTAGCTTAACGTAATGCTGAGCTGTCTGGGCTTGTAGATCATCCAATCAGTTTTTCTTTAATATAGACAAGTAGTGAATATGTTATTTACTTCACGGGCAAAGTAATTTGCCATATGCAACAAAATAAATTCATTCCCTTAGTTTTATACTATTCGACATAGTAATTATACTGATGCTTTTGATTTCCTGGTTTATAACATGCACTGATACTCAACTGGTTAAATTACCTTTCAAAATTTAGATAACGGTACATGTATATCGATGACGATTAGTCAACAGCATAATCAATACTGGTAATCAGTTTTTATTCCTACGTTTATTCGATGTATTATACTGATCTTGAAATGAAAGACACCACAAAAGTTGAGATAAGATGATTTTCTTGAGAAAGACATTTAATTGAGACACTGCCAAATGCATTTGGAGAGCTGTAAATTTAGACCCGACACTTTTGGTCTTTAAGCAGTAAAGGGTCGTTTCATTTTTTTGTGCCAGGAGCTACAATGAAGGAGACCTAAGGTTATACGGTCTCAAAAGCAGGACGGATCTTCACTTCCCGCATTTCGGATTTGATCCTGCGATGTTAGGATCAATTTATTAATTGAAAAACGCTCTAACCACTGTGCCACGCAAACTGAGCGGTAAACCTTCATGGCCGTAGGAACCGGGGAGGGGGGGTTTCTCGGTTGTACCCCAACTAAATTTGCTCCTTACGGGCCTGGCTTTAAGATACGTTGTGACAAGTAAACGTCATAAGGTAGTTGAAAGTCTTTACATGTACGTAAAAAATGCTAATAACCTTTGTAAGAGCGATGAACCCTATGGTGCTACCGTACGTTGTTGTTGCGTGCGAAGCTCCCCAGACGCCTGCCATCATACTCATGAAACCCTCTGTCAAAATACCCCTGTTTATAGCATGGACAGGCGGTGAAGGGACGCGTACAACTCGTGCAGCTGCATAATAATCGGCGATAGAATCGATTATCGATGTGATTGTTGCTATGAAGAAAGCTGCAAACACACCCACATCGAACCCTGGTGTACCATACATCCCTTCAATATAAAAATATTGTTTAACGTTTTCAATATGCCTTTGTCAGTCAAAACTTGTAAGAATATATGCATTGCGTGCTTGTTGTATTTTTAGATGACATGTTTCATTACTTATTGAACGACACTTGCATTCACTTCTACATTAAAAAAAAAGTCTCCTATTGGCCCCCAATTCGAAATTAGATATATCGACGACGTCTTATCAATTAACGATGATAAGTTTCATTTTTAATTTGATTTGATATATCCCATCCTGGAAACAGAGTCTGACACATCTATTTCATATTTGGATGTTTTAATATAGAGCAAAAGCATATGTGATCACTTTTCCATTAACCTCCCTGAGTTATGAAGCAATATAGCAATAGCACCCGCATATTGAATTTATGTCTTCCAGTTGCATGAACAAGAGAATGTTTACCTAAAAGGCGTAAAAATTGGTATGAAAAAAGTCAGGTTAAATACGACCCAATAGTAGTTTAGATTTGCCAACAAGGTCGTTAAAACGACCAAAGAATCTACAAAATATCGCCTACAGCGACATTCCCTCTCGGCTCGGCTCAGAATCTGTATTGTGTCATTGGACATTTGATAATGATCACTACCGTGGAATCATTTTAAT
>NW_026929408.1:0-37125 GCF_032062105.1 Saccostrea cuccullata | reverse complement strand
TTGATTTGTGTGAGAAAGTGGGCCCTGGGAACATGAGTGAGAGAGAAGAGAACAAGTCTGAAAGTCAATGAGTGTGGACGTGTCTTTTTATTGTGAACATTGTGCTTTCTTATAAATATATATTGTGTTGTAAATATGTAAATAAACGATGTAAATAAAAACAATCGTCATTATTAACCAGTGCCCGTGACGGGGAGGACCCCTGTCACACATGTATCAACGAACCTGTAAAGAAGAACCGCCACGAGCCCCATGTGAGTGTCACCGAGAGCCCTTTTCCTTTTTTTTCCCCAATGCTTATATTAATCGCCAAACTAAATTATTGTCAGGGCAGTTGCTTTTTCAAGCCTAATTTTTGGTGTCTTTTTTTCTTTTTAGTTGATTTTGTCTTTAATTGGCTTCCCTCCCTTACCATGTTGTTTTGTTTATAAAAACTACGCATGTGTGTAAAGCATAGGATGTGGAACCTCGAACACGTTGCGATGTGTATATTTTTGTACCATAAATATTTATTAATTTCAATGAAAGAATTATTTACATATGAAACTTGTAATTTCTGATAGAATGTACATTAAAAGTATTAAGAAATCCAAATCTTATGGGAAAAAAAAATAACAAGTCTGTTTTTGATGAGATGCACTCTTTAGTGGCTTTAAGCTAAGTTGGATATTTAACTAAAAAAATAAAAAAGATTAAGAATGATGTGAAGTTAAAATTAATTAATCAAATAAATATGGTATCACATTTTAGTAACCCTGGCATACAAACAGTTGTAGTTTAAATACGATAAATAAATATACTATTGAGAATATTGTGACAGGGGTCCTCCCCGTCACGGGCACTGGTTAATAATGACGATTGTTTTTATTTACATCGTTTATTTACATATTTACAACACAATATATATTTATAAGAAAGCACAATGTTCACAATAAAAAGACACGTCCACACTCATTGACTTTCAGACTTGTTCTCCTCTCTCTCTCACTCATGTTCCCAGGGCCCACTTTCTCACACAAATCAATCTAGTGCTCACTTTCATTTCTCAGAACTCTATCACGCACAGTAAACAACGATAACAGAAATGACAAATAAACAAATTATAAATCCATGCTTGTCCACTCGCTTTCTCTCTAACTAACTAAAATTACACTCTTGGGATACAGGGCTACAACGCCTGCGCCGCGCACCTGCAACCTATCAGAACTTCTAACTCTCTCATTTACAATTAATTAACTTGGGTGATTGCTCTGTGACATACCTCCCCTCTTACATGTAAGTGTGGCGTCCCGACACACTAATAAAATTACATGTAGTAGACTGATAACGACAATTTGATATCGCTTACAAGAATCACACATTCATAGATAAAGAGACCTTACTACACACAGAAATAATAAAATAGTTTAACATGCATACATATTTCATGTTTTACCTTTTTTTTCTTAGATTTTTGCGTTTTATCTTTACATTTTTTTTTCAAAACAAATGTTCATTTTAGATATACGTTTTATACACAACCTACGTATATCATGTATATACACTTCAAATAGTTATTTCTTTGACTGAATAAAATCTTCTCATAATTACATATGCCTCCTGCACACTCTAACTAACTTCTTTGCATCAGGATTAAATGAATTACACTTGCCATTTATATACAAAGAATTATTGGTATCATCAATATATCATGCAAAGTCTTTCAAAATTACATATACTGGAAATCCCGGGCAATAAAAGCATTACACATAACATCAGATTTTTTTTCACCAATTCTTATAATAAAGTCGCATCTTCCCAATTATGTCGACACGGTCGCCCGTTGCCATACACAATATTTGATTTTTTTCTTTGCCAATTCTTATTCTAGAGTCGCATTTTCCCAATTATGTCGACACGGTCGCCCGTTGCCACAAAAAAGGTCACTCCCTAGGCCGTTTTCGTTACGTCTCCACGCACGAATTCTTCACTGAAAATCATCTCACTGGATCCATTATCAATCAACTTGAAGACTATTTGACTCTTTACACTTCCTCCAATTTTGGCGAAACAAAATTGCGGATTTAAATGACAATCACCTCCTCCAGTTTTGGCGACACAAAACTTGAGGGTAAATTTTCGACACATTTTTCACAGTCCGACGAAACTTCATTGTCCGTCTTCTGTCACCGGCTGTCCTCGGGAGTACTGGATGCGAACTTTAGTTTTCGGAATCGGCATCTTTCTCATCGTTACACTGGAGTGCGAGGTGCCCTACATTCCGACAGTTGTTACAGACCGGTCTCCCGTCGATGATCCTGGGATTTCGGTCCGGTCTTTGGCGGAATCCATGGCCTCGTCCTCGAAGGTTTTGCGGAAGGCATTGTTGCTTAGAGGTGAAACGTCCGATCTCGGTAGCCATCACGGACACCTTTGCTGTGTGTTCTGTAAGTGCAGAGGACTTTTCCAGCTCTTCTGTTCTCGTAGAACCGTACGACCTAGCTGCCACTGTTCCTCTGGTCATCCGGGCATCCACCAGAAAGTTATTGCACTCATTCCTCTTTGCGTGCCTGAAAGCTTCCTCGAATGTTTTAGGAATGGGAAGTAAAACATACCTCTTGATTTCAGGCATTAATACTTGAAAGAATTGCTCCATAGTGAGAGTTTCTTTTTGCATTTCAGGCATGTCCATGACTCCATGTACACACGTATGGCGATCTTCGTTATATTTGCAGCATAATCCAGTACAGTTTTCGTCTCCTGTTTTTCCGAGTCATTTTCCTCACAAATTTTGAACAAGAGTTAATTTCCCAAAGTACATGTATCCGTTGACATGGTTAAGTTAATTTAATCCCACCGCTGCCACCATAATATGTGACGGGGGTCCTCCCCGTCACTGGCACTGGTTAATAATGACGATTGTTTTTATTTACATCGTTTATTTACATATTTACAACACAATATATATTTATAAGAAAGCACAATGTTCACAATAAAAAGACACGTCCACACTCATTGACTTTCAGACTTGTTCTCCTCTCTCTCTCACTCATGTTCCCAGGGCCCACTTTCTCACACAAATCAATCTAGTGCTCACTTTCATTTCTCAGAACTCTATCACGCACAGTAAACAACGATAACAGAAATGACAAATAAACAAATTATAAATCCATGCTTGTCCACTCGCTTTCTCTCTAACTAACTAAAATTACACTCTTGGGATACAGGGCTACAACGCCTGCGCCGCGCACCTGCAACCTATCAGAACTTCTAACTCTCTCATTTACAATTAATTAACTTGGGTGATTGCTCTGTGACAATATTAAGAACAGCAGATTAGTTTTTAAAATCTTCAGCCTAGATATTTCGATCGATAAGAAAGTCTTACACAAATCTAAAATCCAGCAAAAAAGCATTCATTTTTAAATTTGTAGTACACAAATTTTGTTTTAAATTCTAAATATTATAAGGACACATTTGTCCTATCGAAATTAAGGGTTTTGGCTAATGCATGATAATTCTTAAATATTTGCATTAAGGGGAGACAGGGAACATGTCACATGACTAAAAATACATATTACGTCATAATCAGTGATGATATACATGTTAAACGTTGTTAAAATCAACAATTCTTGTGTAATTTTATTCTAAATTCTAAAATTGATTTTTAAACATTTAATTTTAGAAATTATTAGTAATAAAGTTTTTAAAGATCTCGCCATCATCTAGATATTTTGTGAAGTTGCCCAATTCACACATTTGTTTCTCTTTACCTTGCAGTCTCACGTTAGTGAAGTCATAGACGTAGTGTTTAAATTCTCAGTGCAGCGAGATCAAGTACACACACTCGTCATGATCATTTTTATTTCATGATAAACAGGTCACAGTCAATGTATCATGATAAATTTTTGAAGCAGATTTTTTAAATTAATATTTTTTCGTGTTGTTTACTGGCAGAGCTTCCCTCTATTTAGATAATTTTGAATGTTTATGTTTTCGTGTGACGTAACAATTGATTTCCCGCACTCGGAAAATACAAACGTGAAGCGTTTTTATCATGCTTACGTCTAATTCAACGATGTCCTGTGCGATATTGAGGTCAGCTTCACCCTGTGATATTTATGCAGTAAATAATTACGATGAAGGACTGACATTCAATCGTAAATTTAAAAATATTTATTGACAGAATTTTTTTTCCAAATGAGGTTTTTGTCGTTGAAACTACCTTGAAAAATAAAGAAATTATCCCACCCAAATACTAAATAAAATTAAAACAATTGCTTTCAGATAATTTAAACACTACGAATATTCTTAAATATTTGAGTATATAGTGTTATCTATCATATTTATCGTCTGTGCGTAAAAATTTGCATTATGGACTCCGTTATGGGCCCGTAAACATGAAGTATCTAAACTCCATACAAACTCTAAACAGGGCGGTATTTGTGGGGCGATATCTTTTAAAATAAGTCAAGAAATCCCATGACAGGACCGTTTTAAAATGTTAAGTACATATTAAATTAGTAAAATAAAAAATACGAAAAAAAATTCATTGACAGGATTTTTTTTCAACTAAAGGTCCTGTTCCTCCTTAAAATCCTTAAAAAAGAAATTTTTATATTCAAAGTGTTTAATATGGTGCATGCATATAAACTCGCCGATAAGTCTGTTTTTTGGCGGAGTTTACTATTGGCCCGCTTATAAGTTGTTAAAGATATCATATTCTGTGCAATACTGAAATAAAATTGAAATTTGATAAAAATCCGGATACAATGATATTGATATAATTTATAAATAACAAATGCTAGGAAAAATTGCGATAGAAATCAATTTGTTAACTGATAGAAATGATAATGTATGTAAAAATTATGGTCAAAGTCACGTGTTTACATACTGAGTATATAAATTGAAAATACTTCATGTATATATGCATTTCAACTAAAGAATCAAAGATTTCACCTGCAGTTGTACCATAAAACGTTATATATAAATAAATTGTTTTCATTTAAAAAAACATTTTTTTTTAGTCAAATGAGTTTCCAGAGGAGAACTTACGGATTCTTATGACAATATAACAAACTGCATACTCATTATTTCAGGTAAGATGTTATCTTTATGTTTTAATCAAAATTAAATTATTCAAATTATTAAAAAGAAGAAAATGAATCAATTTAGCATTTAGCATCTTAAGAGTAATCTTCGCTAGCGAAGGGTTTCCGATCCAAAGAGTAGATTTCAGATCAGAAACCCTTGGCCAGCAAAGATGCTTAAGAGTATTGAGAAAGATAAGGCTGTTTTATTTACATGTATCATAACACTGGTTTTTGAATTTTAATTATGCAAGCATGTTCGTTTTGTGTTGTGAAAAAAGAAAGAAGAAATTAGTAAAGAAGCAAACTACAAAGTCATTTTATCTTAGAAGTGATGCAACATCTTCCCTTTCTTAAAGAAAAAAAAAAGATTGTCCAAAACAATTGTTGCTATATATTGATTTCTAATAAAGACACTATAAAATATGAATAACCGAGTAAACTTGAAAATAGATAATTTGGCAAGACCGTGTCTCTATTGTTATTTAAAAGTAGGGAAAGGTGGAGTGTGGTCTAGAATTGTCCTGTAAAGCGGCAATAATTTCACATTGTTTTTTTGATTTGCTCTTTTAAGATGATATGAATAGCAAAATATGAGCAATATGTTGATTATTCTAAAATCTTTGATGTTGCTACGAAGAATTCAAGGGCTGTCTCCAAAGTGTGCGGTATTACAACTCGAAATTTAATAGCAACGCAAAATGTAATTAACCCGGATTATAACATTTTGCGTTATTACATTTTTAATTGAAATCAACGCAGAATGTAATAACGCAAAAATGTAACAAAACACGTTCGCGGATTATTATATTTCACATATTACACTCTGCGTCGAGCTCAACGCAAAATGTAATTACGCAAAATGTACAATTTTCAGTAGAGTAGTTGCCGATGAAAAGAAAATAAAACAAAAATGAAAAAATACATATATGCCATTTCTTATAATTAATGAATTTTATAATACCGTTAATCTGGAAATTTTTGCTGTAGATAAATTTTTAGCATATTTGCGAGTTCATCGCATTCGCGAAAAACATTTTTCTTAAATATAAACTACCAAAAAGAAAATGTAAACAAAAAAGTGGTCATTCGAAAAAAAATTAAACGTAAAAATCAATCAACAGCATTATGACCCGAATAATATATATTAAAATAAAATCAACGTAAAATTTCCAGATATAAGGTATATTGATTTTATTAGCTACATGTATTTGAAATCAGTTTAATAAATGCATTCAAATTATAGGTGTTGCAAATGAAAAACGTGCATATGAGGGCAGGGTTGTTGATGTTGTGGGGGGGGGGGGGTATTGACCGGTGTGCTTTTACTTCTTTTATAGTCAAATGCAATGAATCTAAAAAAAACTTATTCATCTGTACTAGCAGGTGTAAATATATAGCGGAAAGGGGTTCAATGACAATAATGTTACATAACTGTTTCATGCAAATCACCAGGATTACAGACAAATAAAACAAAATTATTTTTCTCTTTCTTTCCATCAGATAATAAAATGGATTGTTTCTGCATGTGCATTATAGTAATACAATAATAAACATACGAAGTAAACATCCTACCATATCCCAGCCCCCCCCCCCCCCCCCTCGCTTGAAAATATGAAACACCAAAATCTAAGACTTCGTGGTAGAAATATAAGTTTTAGCATATGAATTTGAAAAATGTGAATGTAACTTTCTTAATTTTGACTGATTATATAATAAGAAGTAGGATGTAAACTCCTGCAAATTCTATTCATTAAACACACATTACCATATCCGATATGTACAGATAAATAATAATTAAATCGTGTGAACGATTTTCATTAGGAGGTAACTAATTGCTTAAACTAAGGGTCAATAAATTTTAATCCGTAATTACGCATTGTGTAATTTGATTGAACGAATTGATAATCTGTGAGAAGGAATATGCTATTCGTTATAAAAGATTGTCGATTTGAGAGAACTGGTTGACGTATAATTCTAGAATTCTTTACTTTTATTTATTTTTGATAATCCGTTTCCATACAGATCTTCTTCGTCAAATACAGTTGTAGCATTCAAATAATGTCTGTACCATTAACACACATACACATACATGAACGACTCGCTTTTGATATATTTCCGGCTTCCGTCAGTATTTTTGGAATTCACTCTGAATTATCTCGAGAACAAAACAAAATTGTATTGTTTATTGCTGCTCCATGACTCTCTTCGATGTCAGCTTTTTTTTTTACCCCTTTCAACTAGTTTTTTTTTTAGAAAACAAAATATACCAAGTCATAATCTGAAATATTTTGAATATGAAGCAATGTAACATATTTTATTTGAAGTTAAGAAATATTTTCGATTTTTACGCCATTTTACAGAGATATGACTTCAAAGAAATTAAAATGTATTTTGTTTTGCGATCGCATTTTAAATTTTTTTAAAATTCTGAATGAGTGTACATGTTTAAGGAGATTTTTTTTATTTTTTTATTTTTTTTTATATACACACTATTGTAATTTACTGTTAAAAAGAATTCAACCAAATTTAGAAATTTTATGACGTAAAGTAAAATTTCATTAGTTTTGTTTGTTTGTTCTTTTATGTTCCTCGGAAAATTTTCCACTCATATAGACAGACGTGTGCCAAAAGTGAAGATAATTTTATTTTTTCTTTATATATTTCATTGAAAACAATATTTTGTAAAATCGCTGGTATGACAACATTTCTTGACAGATTTTATCAAACATTTCCTAATAAGCCAAGAAATTGTTGTAGTTAAAAAAACAATAGTTTTTATCTGATAAGCATTGATAATTTAAAAAATATTGTAATTTAAGTGTGACATGAAGTTTAAGTCATATACTCACAATGAATTATAAAGTCAACATTGATCTTGAATTTTAGAACTGATGTTTAGTGATGAACTATATTTTACTATATATTAAACGTGTAATGATCTTTTAAAGAAAGATAACTACACATTTTCTGGTTTAAGTACTAAAATAAATAATTAAATTGAACAAAAATTGACCATTTACCTATGAGTTTACAAAATGTTGTTTTCAATGAAATATATAGAGAAAAAATAAAATTATCTTCACTTTTGGCACGCCACTGGAGATAGTATGGTCCAATTTATAGAAAAAATACTTCTTACGGTAAATAATTATTATTTGGTCCAGCATAGATTATTAACCTATTTCGAGTATGCTGAATCCGAAAAAAATATGCTGGCCTTCATGAAAATGGCATTTCATAGGTCAAGATGGCGATTCAAAATGGCGGACATACAATTTTTCTAATTTTCTCTGAATGTTGTTCAAATAAGAAAAAGAATGTGTGAATATCTCACTGAGTGTAATACAACTATAAAATTGATGAAAGAACACCAACATTGTTACTTTAATTCAGAAAATTTAGTGATTTTTAACTTAATTCGGATTTTCTCTGATTTATTTGTCTAATTTTTTCTATATTCTGCTTTGTTGAAAAATTCTACATTTGCAGATATACATACACTGCATATCGGTATTTTTTCCTTTGCAATTCAATATTGTACAACTGAATGATGATGCATCTGAAAGTTATAATTAAAATTTTGGAAAATCTCTGCTATGGTCCATTATTGAGTTAAGTTTAAGGAGAAAACAACCAAAAACATCCATTCCGTCCTATTGGACTTAGTAATGTGAGACTACCGTTATATCAGCCTATCTTTATATCATGTACTACCTGGCATTGTGTTCACTTTGTTACATGTAAAAAGAATAAGAAGCTTAATTTCTAATTTGCTAATGTTCGATGCACATACGTTGACAATGTGTATTTGTTACGCAACTGAAAATATACTAAACTTGAAAACGATAGTTTGAGGATTTAGAATATTTACTGAAATACAAATGATAATTTTTGGAGTGGTAAAAAATAATAATGACAACTTTTAATACTATGAAGAAAATGATGATGAAGATTATTAATGTTAACTTTTTAGCACTTTTTCACCCAAATATAATATATTATCTATTATTATTATTTACCATTTGTTAATATAGAAATGTTCACAATGTTTAGAATTAAAGGTCTATGAACTTTTTGGCACCCACAAACAAAGGACTGATTCATCATCTAAGTCATTTTAAAGTATTTTTAAGTATACACTGTACAACCCGCTTGAAAAGTGGGAGGATATATAGGAATCGGGGTATCTGTCTGTTTGTCTGTCCATTCGTCCATCCGGCGCTTACGCCTTCGGGTACCCATCTCTCATCAGCAACACTTTATCTCACTGAATGAAATTTAATGAAACTTTCACAGATTCTTTGTTTCCTTGTGAAACTTTTATCTTACTTTTTGATCGGACACATATTTCGGGTTCTCCATATCTAAACCTTAACACTTCCCCCTTTTTTATATAAATTTGAAGGGTATCTATCATTTATCTGCAACTGCTCCTATACTACTGAATAAATTTAATGATAATTTAGCCGATTCTTCATTACATAATGCCATGGTGCCTCTCCTACTTTACGTTTTGATCTGACACTTCTTCGGAATCTCCCTGGGCAGTACTTGGACTTTTCCAATAAAAACATATTGAAGGCAGGAGTATAATTTATTGAGCTCGGTGCTCACAGTATCTCTAGTTTATATTTATATATAAAGAGATATACTCGTCCAGTGTAAAATTCCTTCGTAGGATATTGTAAATATCTACTTTACAAACAATTAAGATAAATGTTCATTTTTTCGTCAGAAATTATATAACTAATGCTCTTGTTTTAAATCGCTATATAAATCACATTTGCATACATCCATGTTTACAGCAATCAGACATTGTCGATTTACCTTTACCTACAAAATACCTTGATTGCTGGAATTTATTTGAAATAAATAATAATTGTTACATGTACGTAAACCTTATATTTAGATTCCTAAGGAAGAATTGACAGGACTTGTGAACAAACAAGAAAACAGTCATGAAGTGTATACTCTTTGGAGAATTCCTACCCATATTGATAATTTTAACTAAAGAAAGGGAATTTGCAACATTAACGCTTTTGATAAAGTTTTTACATCTTTGCTTGTAAAATTTATGTCAAATTTAGGAATAAATTTTATATTATATAACGCATTTAATCTAACATTTTTTTTTTCAACGATCTAGAAATTAAAAATTGATTTAAAAAATTAAGAATTCTAAACATGTTTATCATATAAGTTTTACTGTAGCTACAACGAAAGCCCAGAGGCTCATTCGAGATTCGAGTTTCAAAATACGACGAGATTCGAAATTTGAGATTCGAAATTCGAGTTTCGAAATTCAAGATCAAAGCTAACTAATCAAAAGCAGGTTCAACATTCTAGATTCGAGATTCGAAATACGAGATTCGAAATTCGAGATTCAAAATTAGAGTTTCGAGATTCAAGATCCAGACAAACCAATCAAAAGCGGGTTCAACATTTGATTACTTCCCTTTATTATGTTTTTACTATCAAGAAATCGTTTAATATTATTATAACAAATGGGTCATTTGATTAAATTACAATGCAAGAAAGAGTGTTATATATATTAAATGTAAATTTAAATAAATATTGGATTTTTTGCTAAACAAGATATACTTCAATTTATATTATAGCTTCTTAAACATTAAACAGATTACATTTATCAGGAGTATTCTTAAATTTTTGTACTGTCTACTTAACTTATTTTTTTTATGTAACCCCCCCCCCCCCCCCCCCCCCCCCGATATTCAAGGCCAGGGCTTATTGGACATTTTTTCACAAATTATAATAATTACACTTATTTATCATGTGTACAATACGAAAAAATCTCGGGCGAAAAAAAAAACAGAATAATCGCTCAGCAAAAAACCTCATATAAGAGAGAATGCTGTTTAAGGAGAAAATGTGGGATTATACGAGATGCAGTCAGTCCGATGGCATAGACTAACAGAGAAATATATGTAGAGACAGTGAGAACCGACATTTTAGGTTAAAATAAAATAAATGCATGTTTTTAAAAATAGAAATTCCTGTGGGGATAGAACGTAAACAGACTGGAGTGGCATACCTTTCTCTCTTACGATGTATGGGGTATTTTTTTGTTTATCGATTATTCTTGGGGTTTTACGATTTTTTAGATGATGAATAAGTATGATTAATATAATTTGTAAAGAAAAAAAATGGCCAATAAGCCCTGGCATTGAATATCGTTTAGTAGACGATACAAAAATACATGTATATATACTCCTGATATATGTTACCTATTTAATATTTAAGAAGTTATCATATAACTTGAAGTATATCTGGCTGATTAAAAATCCAATACGTATTAAAATTTCCTTCTAAAATATATAACAATCTTTTTTTGCATTGTAATTTAATCAAATGGCCCATTTGTAATATATATATTAAACGATTTCTTGATAGTAAAAACATAATAAAGGGGAGTAATCAAATGTTGAACCCGTTTTTGATTGGTTGGTCTGGATCTTGAATCTCGAATTTTGACTCTCCAATTTCGAATTTCGTATTTCGAAATTTGAATCTCGAATGAGCCTTCTGGGCTTTCGTAAACTACTGTGTTGTAACTAAATATTGTAGATAAATCCTACAAAGGTAATGCATGTAATTATTCGTATGAATAGAAGGATTCTTTCATTTGCCTAACTCATACTTTTTTCATTCTGTTGTTTTAATTGCCACGATGTAGATGGAAGTTTAAGATGTTCGTCAAGTATGCCAACGATAAAATACGTTAATAATTGTCCAACGACACAACAAGAATGGAATTATACCTCAATAAAAAAACGTTGTGATTTGTTAAAAGATGAGTGTGGTCCGTTATATTATCACTGTCTGCTGAATCAATGGGGAAATGCCACGGTCGAAGTTTGTACGAAAAGGTGGTATTTACTAGGTAAAAAATACACCTTATCCCTCGTCTCATCCCTCGAATCATATATCTGCATTTAAAGAAATTAAAATGTCTTAACAACATGAACATAGAGTCTGCAAGCTTCAATTCATGTTTTGTTCCTTCTATGCGAATAGTGTTTTTTTTTTAAATTTATGTACAGCTGTACATATACTGTAGATTCATCAAAATTCGTTAGCCCAGTTACCTTGGATTGCTTAAACTAAATTGATTCGTGAGAACTTAATGTCACATATTTACATGCAATCCGGGCATCTACACAAGGAAATATGACTTTGAGCCCCTTGTTTATAAATTCGTGGAGTTTATAGTAATCTGGGTCAAGGGCACTAATGATTCCACAGTAATTGGGATAAATTATCTTTATTACATCATATATTTTCTCCAGGATTCTGTGGAATATACGATACCGTTTTTAATCGAGTCACTGAAGACCTTTACAGGCCTTGTGCTGGTGTAAAAATAGAGGAAAAGTATAGGTGTCCGTACAGATATAGTTCAACAGATGCGTACAAATGTAAATATATTTCCTTGCTTTATACTTAATACAAAAAAATCCTTTTCATGAAATTTCATTGCTATTATCTTTGTAAATATAATGCTTTTAATACTTTTATTTTTTTTCCTAGATCAAATATGTTACAAAAATCCATGGAGTTTTTCATCGATTGACTTACAAAACAAGTAAATCAATACATAAATATTAAAGGATAATTTTTCAAAACTTTAGCCCAAAGTCATAACTTAAGGATGTCAGGTTACAATTGTTACAGTTTATAAGTTTCACATAAGGATATGTTTACATGTCCACATCCTGTGTCTGTGATATTTCTTTGAACAGTTGATAGCCATTCTCTGTAAGCATTTAACTCTTATATAGGGAGTGTCACGCTATGTCTTCAATTTTTTATAAACCTGGCACACAGTCCTATATTGATGTGTGAAACTAAAATTCATAATAAAATGGTTGCTATCTTCCATGGTTACCATGAAAACCAACATACATTTTTCTTGGCCTAAAAATAACTAACTTTTGATAAAAAAAAGACCTTTTTTGACTTACAGTACCGACCGAACACAACCTTACACCAGAGCAAACCCGAAGCGGACACTGGGTTCGTTCCTGGGTTCCCTTAGAGTCCGCTTCGGATCCGCTTGAAGAAATTTGGGACCGCTCTGGGTGCACTCCGGGTTCGCTCCGCGTTCGCTCGGGGTCAGCTCAGGGTCTGCTAGAACGAACCCGGCGTTCGCTTTCTGGGACCGCTTTACGCACTGATGCGTGAAGCGGATCCCGCCTTTATCTCGCCGCCCGTAAGCCCCGTCACTTGCTTATTCCAATACATTAATTGAATTGTGGAATCGATCATTGTTGTCTTTGCGGCGATTGATACATGTACAATGTACACGTATACAGTGAAATTACGGAGAACATTGACAAATTTTCTAAAATTCAACTGTACATTCGACGCAGATTTCTTATTAATTTCCTTGATTTCCCCGCTCTCGGAATTTTGATTCCGAAAAACTCCAAGTTATTTATCAGCGGGCGATTACTGGGCATTTATTTTTCTTTATTTATAACGTGAAAACAAAAACAGAAGAGGAAATAAAAGGTGTTGAGTAGATTTTCTATGTATCGAATGGTGTACAAGTGAAACTGACGAAAGTATCTAAAAATACTTTTCAAATTAATGTGTTATATAGTTTCAAATTATATTTGTTATTCCGTATGTCTTGCTTAATAGTGGTTTAAATGTTTGAGAAACACGTGAATTATGATATTTTATCTATAAATTAACCTATAGTACACGTTATATAATTATTCAGATTTCATTTATAGGAGTTACACATTGAAAGTTTGTATACGGTAATAAATATTTACCGGTCATTTACTAAAAAAAAGATTATATCAGATCTTTTTAACGCTCAGATTTATGGAGCGAGTATGATTTAAGTCAGAAGGAAAAAAAAAAAACAAATTCGGCAAAAATATGCAGTTTCGGACTACTTCAGGTATGGCCGGAAATGACTTCACAGGACGTATTTTGATGACATCAGTAGATTTTACCAGAGATTTTCAACAATTTTGCTTCTTTAATGTATAACAAATTCTCAATACTTTTTGAGATATATGGAAAAATGTTTTGGCCCCTCTAGATCTCTAAATTTAGGGGTCAACTCTTTTTCCGAGATATCATTTGAAAGATCTTCTAATTCTGCAGTAGCGCCATTTTGAATGGAGAAATCGAAATACAAAAACCAATGTACACAGTTTCCATCCTTCTTTCATCTAAAATCAGTAGAATTTCTGCTCCAGCTTTAGCCGTCTCTGATCCTTTGTCTGGAAACGAAAGCCTATAAATTTTCGTTTAAAGGGAAATAACTCAAAACCAGAAGTGACTTTTTGAAATTTAAGACAGCATTCTGATAGAGTTTAGTAACTTCTAGTACCTCTGAAAATTCGAGCAAAATCAATTCAGAAATAAGTTAGATATGAGGCTTCAAAGTTGGCGTCTAGGAAGTAGAAGAAAAAAAAATAACTCGATCAAAGCTCGCTGCAAAGCAACGAGTAGCTCTCCCGTCCTGTTTGACCAGAAGAAACTTTAATTTTCCACAGAAATGAGTAATAATGCCCCAAAATGATTTAAATCCTCTAAATCTGTTAATAAATGCAAAAATAAGCCAGTTTTTGCTACTTTCGGTTTGACCGGAAGTGAGAACGACGGACGAAAAAAATAAGTTTTTTGTTCCCAGTGACAGATGTTACCCGAAACTTGTCAAGAACGGCAAAAATACGCCTTTTCTGACTACTTCGGTTTGACCAGAAGTGACGTCGCCGGACAAATTTTGACGATTCCAATAGATTCCAATAGATTGTGCTTGACATTTTGAAAAACTTTGCTTCTTTGATGTATTACAAATTTTCAATACTTTTCAAGATATCAGGAAAAAACTTCTGGCCCCATTAGATCCCTTATTTTAGGGGCCAGTCCCTTTTTGAGATATCACTTGGAAGATCTTTTAATTCTACACAAATTTTGTTTTTCATGTATTAACAAAATATTTACAAGTAAAAAGACATAATAAAAAAAAGTGTTAAAAATTTTGAAAGCTCCATATGACTCTTTTCAGACCATACCGAACGCTAATTATAACTTGCGATACCTCCGGTGAAAGTTAACAACACAATGCAAATCTACATATGTTGCTCTATCTTTCCTCAAAGTTTCATCTCCCTGTGATATTTTAAAGAAGAGCGACGGACAAACTGACCCTTAAAAATCACAAGAAACCAAAAATCTTCGAACCGGAAGTGATGTCATCAAAATAAAAAAAAGATATCAAGGTTTTTTTATGTTCTATCAGACCTGAAAGTCTAATAAAAATCTAACCTGTCACTTTTGAGAAATCGTGTGCACCAAATCAGTAAGAAAAAAAATAATAAGAAAAACAGTGGGAAAGAAGACAACGAATAACAAGAAGGTCTTCCGCTGCAGGCCGAAGACCTTAATGATTGTTTTTATTTTCTATTAAAATCTCGTCAACTAGTTTTAATCAAGATAAAAAATAAAAAAGTAGTACCAGTAAATTACTTGTATGTACAAGAATAATTAAATATATTAATTAATCAAATAAATCATTTAAATAAATTATTTAGTTTTCAAATTACCAATGAATATAATGATTTGCAAAATTGAAGGAAAAAACAACTAAAAATTCATATGTGTAATATTTTGATTATTTTTTTTTTAATAATTCTACATTAAATAAATAACATTACATTTTATAATTATTCTTATCCTCTTCTTATTATTATACTGTAATTAAAAGAAATTATCCCTATCTTCTCTTTTAAATGGGAGGTCAACATTACCGCTAAATCGTCAAAAATTTCAACTCATTTCCACTACATTTTTTTTCTCAATTTTTTTTACCCATCATTACCACTACATTTTCAGAACAGAATTCACTCAATGTGTAGTGAAGTACAATAATTTTTTTTCATTTTGAATTCTAAACAGAAGAATGAAAAGGCTGAGTTTTAATTATAGACAGACCTTGATTTCATTCTTAAAATTTTAAAAGTGTTTTATGAAATAAAATAAATTTCAAATTAAAAAAAAAACCATCCATCTCAAATACCTATTTTCAACTCCCCATGGTGGTGAGCAGGAAACAGGACATATACATTTTTATGTTGTACTTTAAATCAATCTGTACATACATACCGGTAAGTTGATGGCTAACGAAAGAGGCACTGTAGCGGTAAAGAATACTTTTATATGTTATATATATATAATCTATTTTCAGATTGTATATTTAGTTCATTAAGGTATATCTTATATTTATGTAATTCAATACACAATTTACAATCATTATAATTTTTAGGAAAAAAGAGGTCAATGTCAAAGCAAAGGTCAAGTTAAAAAAACGTTGATGCAGTTGCATATCTCTCATTAATATGTATCAACATAAGTTTGATAAAAAATATCTAGAATGATGTCTTTAATTTAAACTGACTTAAACAAAATTTGATAAAAGTGAGGTCAAGGTCAAATAAAAGGTCAAGGTCAAAATTGTTGATGCAGTTGAATTGCTTACATCAGTATTTATCAGCATATGAAGTTTGACACTGATTTGGGAAACGTGAGGTCAAAAGGTCAAAGGAAAGGTCAAAGTCAAAAAATGTTGATGCTGTTGCATAGCTCTCATCAATATCTATCATCATGAAGTTTAATGAAAATATCTTAAATAGTTTCTTTAAAAATTAGCTTTGAACAGAGCTAAACGCAAAGTGTGACGAGATGACAGACGGAAGATGGACATGACAAACACTATATGCCCCAGCCATATTCATGGCGGGGCATATAAATAATGGTTGTTATACAACACAAGTCCGAGGTCTCTTGTTTCTTATAATGCTTTCACCTATAATACAAAAGTATCATCCATCTCTGTAAAAGATACATGGAATGGCCAACTTGATACTATTAAACATATGTAACAAGATAAAGAGATAATAACTAAATCCCCAAAACCTTTCAGGAATGAAATTCATGCATATGATCATGAATTAACTAATAGTTAGTCTGCATGGTTCTGCACCCCATAAAATTATTTCATTTATCATATATGCTCAACTATATTGGTCATTATTACAAGTGAATCATCATTATTATAAGGATACTGTATACAGGGAAATTTTCGCCCCCGTTTTATTTTCGCCCCTTTCGCCCTCGCTGGAAGTGGGCGAATTCAAAATGGGGCGAATTCAAAGTAAATAGTATAATTTATCTTTAGCATAAATCTTTCTTGGCGAATTTTAAATGGGGTAAACTTGTTTCCAATTGTGAAAGGGCGAAAATAACATGGGTCGAAAATAACCTTGTATACAGTAATTGATTAGAACATGTTTTATTCTGTAATAAAACAAAAATGGAATGAGCAGCATTCCGTGACCATATAAGCCCTCAATACTCTGCTTGACAAAAGGAGATAATTTTCTTTATTTGGTGCAACGTACTACAGTTTTAAAAACGTTAATAATATAATACCTCATTTCAAGAGTTCTTTATCCTTTGAACTTAAATTTTTACATATTTATATAGTTGAGTAAATGCATTTTAAAAGCATGCCAATATTTTGAAAGCTTGGTGCCCCGGAGTAAGGAAAAATGTTTTAAAAATTGCATTAATGTTAATGGGTTTGGTCTCACACCTCAGGCCCTGTGGGTAAGAGATGTTGAAATCTAAACATTTTGGTTGAAATTGGATAAGCTGTTCAAGAAAAGAAGCTGAAAATTGGTTCAAAAGATTAGGAAACAGACGGACAGGAAGCACAACGTTGGACAAAAACATATAGCAATAGGTCACCTGTGTGACTCAGATGACTAAAAATTGCACATATAAACTATAATTAGACTCATTAAAATTAAATAAGATGTCCTTGTGGTATCTTGTGGTATCCTTGTGGTTCCTTGTGGTGTCCTTGTGGTGTCCTTGTGGTTCCTTGTGGTTCCTTGTGGTTAAAAGACATACCCCAGCAATTACATGTATGTAGCACTAAGTGACATTATATTATAACTAAATATTAGGTATTTTCAAAGAGTGATGATCCATAGAGCATGAAGGAATGATTCTGCAAACCATCAGACATTATAATGTTATCTGGCGTCGGTAGTCCAGTGGCCAAGGTGCCGAACTCCAAACCAAAAGGTTGTTGGTTCGAATCCTGGCCGCGACAAGCCGACGTTGTGTCCTTGGGAAAGCCACTTTACACGAATTTCCTCACTCCACCCGAGAATAAAAGGGGTACCTGGCTAAAGACGGTTAAAGATATTGTCAGAATGTTAGTGTTCTAGCGCTGATAACGGCAGTTTGCACTGTGCAAGATTCTGGATTGTTAATGTCTGCTGGGGTAATAATGTATTGTAAAGCGCTTTGAGTAGCATTTATGCTAGAAAAGCGCTATATGAAAAAAAAACAATCATTAACAGTCATCAGTCAGATAGGTAAATATTCAATATATAGTTTTGTAGTGACTAGGTGGGTTAGACCAGGGATTGCTTGACTTTGTCTTCCCAGGTGTAAAATAAACTGACCAGGGACCAAATCTGAACCCGGTGCCCCCAAAAAACAATGTAAATAGCAATACGACACAAACCACATTGGAATACCAAGTTCACTATTTTTAGGAAAACATACACTATTTTATTCTTATCACTGCAGCTAAACTGCACCAGACTTTTTACAACATTTACTGATGACCTGTTTACACGGAAAATATAATTCGAATCAAACGTAAAGTTACTGCGAATTAGATTAGCTTAGCGTTTACACGGAGAATTTAATGCGAATTAGTTCAATTGGAATTTATTTACTGCGCATTAAATTACTTCGCATTAGCTCCGTGTGAACGCTAAGGGAATTTAATTCGAATTAAAATTTGAGGCATGCATAGTGGCAAAATTAAGTCAAATTCCACATGTAGGTGGTCAGCTTTAAGTACTTGTGCTATTTGTGAGTAAAAAAACTAAGGAAAATTGTGTTTATCACTAAAATGTGTGTACATACGCTATGACATTATAGGCCTATGTCAAATGCATCTGCTTCTGCATTAGGTGACGTGATATTCAAATGACGTCACCATAGCCTTACTGACGCCTGGCTGTAGAAGTAATTTTTTTAATTCGAGTTAGTTTACTTTGCATTAGGTGTCGTGTGAACGCAATTTTATTCGCATTAGTTTGATTCGCATTATTTTAATTTGCATTAATTTACTTCGAATTAAAGACGTCGTGTGAACAGGGCATAAATGAAGTAGGTGCCTAATTCATCTTTAATTCTTTGTGAAATTAGATGTAGTTTAAAACTTATTTAAAAGCTTTATAATTAAGGGTCCTCCACACACCCACAGCTTATGTTTTCATATCATTGAACATTACTTTTAACAAGCATATCAACCTTTAAAAACTGTCCAGGGATTAAAATGTAATTTATACTGATTTTTAAAAATAATTATTTCACACGTTTCAAGAAATTTTTCCCAAGGCGTTTTCATACCTTACACAACAAATTTTGTCTTACCCTTTCGTTTATTTTTCAGCTCACAGAATAATCATAAAAACCTAATTTGATCGATCAACACATTTTTGTACAGAAATTTATTTTATCTATAAAAAGTGCATAAAACTCATTTTCTCTGAAATACATCTCGAGAAAAATCAATAAGGGCTCTTTTTGTAGAGAAGAAACATTAATTAATTAGATTACATCAAAAAATTGAATCAAAATTAAATGCACTGATGTAGAAAATACATTTTCAAAATCTTTGGTATCAAAGTTCCTTTTTGGAGTTAATCTTTCCTGTTGTCCGGGACTCAAAAACTTTGTCAAGTCTCCGCATAAGTCACTATACTACATTTAGTACTTTACTGGCCACTTAAGGTCAGACGAGACGTTCCTCAAAATCTATTTTGTATATCTTCGTAATGTATGAAAAATATTCTAAATTTTCATAAAATTCTGATTTCTAAACCAGTTTCTAGACGTTTTTAAAAAAATCCAAACACTTAAACATTTGAAATTGGAAAATTATTTTTCTTCCCCAAAGGATTATATAAGAAAAACTACCCCTGATATCTTGCAGAAATGCCTGGTAAGGTACCTCAATTTTTTGTGAGTAAACATGTTTCAGTAGCAACACTTCAATGACAAACTCTTAGAAAAATTTATCTATTATTGAGGAACGTCTCGTCTGTCCTTAAGTGGACAAATATAAAAGAGGAACGCTAGAAACGCACACTATTGTTTTAATATATAAACACACTATGATATAATGTTTTATTTAAACGCACGAATTACTCTGCCGAAATTTCAACTATCAAAAACAGACTCGGTTGATTTGCCTGAAATTATAAATAACATAAACGTTTCTCGCCATACCCATCGGTACCTGTTGTTTACAAATTTTTATGTTTACTAACATTATCCAAGACGTCTGTTGTTATTTTATTTAAAAAAAAAAGCACATCCTTTTCATCGGTCACTCCGTGATATGCCATGTGTTCATTGTTTAAAAACGGTGGTAGGACAAATCGTTCATGTATATTTTCGATAAAACTGGAAGTAAAAGTATTTCTTCTCTATATACGTCACTAGTCACATGGCGTTGAGGAGCCTTAAGCTATTGCAGTAGAGAATTTGAAAATGTCATAAGTGGGTTAACAGTCCAAGTCCAGAACAGAAATGAAAATCAATTTATTAATGTAAACATAATGACCTTGTAGGCTTTTGTATAAATATCAATTATTGTATATTTAGATTTATTTAGATATGGAAAAAAAATCTTACCTTCTTTTATCAGGCCTGTGTTTTATATCGTTTATACTCCGCAGCAAAGCCGAAGACACAAATATCACTATTAACTGTGTTCTTACTCGATAAACAAATGATGGTAAGGCGACGTCAGAATTTCCTCGCGATCGCACACAAAATATTCAGTTTAAACCTTGGAATTAATACATCCATACATGAATGCTCCATATGTAAGTAATCAGGAGAGTTTATTTGCACATAATCCTAGCCGTGGATTGAATAATGCATGTCTACATACGCAATCAATGTCAAAATACAGAGTAAATTTACAGTGAGAATTCTTCGTTTGTAACTTTATGCCATGCTGGTCCTTTTCCCACAATGCCGTTGTATGTTTACATCCGGTGCGATCGAACCAAAACATTGCATACATTACGAAATTGTTATTTATTAATTAGCTCGCTGTTAAAAGTGATAAATATATAAATATTTCAGACATAGCATTATAGAAAGCAGTCATATAGTATTGTGTACGTACATTTAAGCCCTGATAAGGCCCGTACATGTTTAGTGATTCTATTTAGCTACGTATAGTCAACTTGTACCTGTATTTCTTGAAATTCATGTGAGAGAATATGATATTAATAGTTTGCAGCAAATGTTAACATTTTTTAGTATTCCAAAAAAGACGTTTATGACATCCTGACCCTTAAATATAGGGGCCAGCCCCCTTTTTTAGTTTCTTCGTAAAGCCCTCATTATTCTACACAATTTTTCTTCTATATGTCTTTACAAAATGTTTTCAGTTTAAACGTTATTAAAGAAAAATGAACAAAATTTCATAAAAAATAAATTCTTAAAATTTGCCATCGAAAAAAATTTAAATTTTAAAAGAATTAGCCAATGATATTTATGTCTTGCACAACTGCAATACGTTAACTACATCTTCCGAAAAAGTTCATGTAACTCTCTTCAGTAGTTCCTGAGAAATCACGCGGACAAAAGACCCTCGAAAATCAGTCAAAGGGCAATAACTCATAAACGGGGGCGAAAATGAAAAAAATGGAGAAAAAAAAAAAAAACGTTTTTAGGCCTTGAAATAAAGTATCTATCCTGAACGTTTCATAACAATCGAGACAAAAATATCCGAGAAATCGGCTAAAAAAAATTTGAAGGAAAAAAAAATAGTGAAGAAACAATAAAATAACAGTAGGGTCTTCCGAAACAGAAGTTCGGAAGACCCTAAATATAACATACAACCCGGAGAAATAAAATAAATAAATAAATATGAAATAACACTGTACATTCACACGCGTTGCATCTACGTATAATGCTTGGATTTATATCGAATAACGATATTTTATCCCAATCGACAGATCAATATGTCATTTTGATTGTTCGACGCCCTGATTGGTTAATCGCTTATTCTGATTGACAGCTCTGTAAAGAAATACCGAACGCGCGTTCGCTTTCTGGGACCGCTACTAAATTTGGGGTTCGCTCTCTGGGTCCGCTTCGGGTTTGCTCGGGGTCCGCTCCGGGTCAGCCCTAACTGAAAAGGACTCAGAGAGCGAACCCGGGGTGCGCTCCGGGTTCGTTTTCTGTTAGGTTGTGTCCGATCAGTACTGTATCAAATCTCTTTAATGGAACAAAATATTCACATGACTTCACCTTTTTGCCAAAACACAATGTACATGTGCATTGTATTATAATTCTTTAGATAATTGTTAGCATTTTCAGTAACTTTACCTCATAGAAAAAATATCCCCCCGTTTTAGAAAATTTAGGTAAAATTTTAGAATTTAGGGTCTATTGAAAAGCCTGGTATATATTTTTTTTTGCAGACAGTTGGGGGAAAAGAAATACATTGGTTTAAAAGTCCATGTATAGTTCTAATATAAACTACTAAGAATCACTTGGTATTCATATTAAGCTTTCATGTTACCATGGTAACACACTTATGCCTCTTTTGAAAAATTCTTTCGAGGACGATATGTGTATACAATCAATTTCTATATAATTACCCGAGTATTTGAAATTGATTGTGCTTTTTCAGTGACTTTTTTCAGGGAAGTTGACGGAAGAAAATCTAATTTACTTTGCAATACACTGAATTGACTACGGTTTTTTTCCGTTATTTCCTGATTATGACAATGAGCACACGGCGGGTGTGACCGGTCAGCAGGGGATGCTTACTCCTCCATGGCACCTGATCCCACCTCTGATGTTTCGGAGGTCCGTGTTTGCTCTGCTCTTGTTTTGTATATTTGTTTAATGGACGTTGAGATTGAATACTGTTCGTTATTTCCATATCCTTATTAAAAAAAAAAAAGAGAATTTAGCAACATTGATGATAAATATTTCAAAAACGCAATAGATCTGCTATTTCAAAAATTTGATCTATAATAATCTGTTGTAAAAATCAGCGGGACATAATCAGATAATCTTCTTTTGTGTTTTATTTAGTTTAAGTCGGTGGCTTGGTTTGAGATGATTAGTAGACAGTTCTATATAATTAATTCTTATTTCTTTGAGTAAGATTTTATCAAAACCATTCCCAAACACTGCATTTTTTTCAGAAAAAAGCTACTAACGACACCGTTTCCATGGTAACTGCTCAACATCCATATGATCTAACAATATTTTTGAAGTAGTTTAATAGGTGGTACTTTCCAGCCAAATTTGAAGAAAAAAATGTGACTATATGCATGCCACAAAAGTTTCAGTAGTTACAGGAAGTGGGTAAAATTTGTTTATTTTACCGAAAGAACTACATGCACTGTATGTTAATTTTGTCAAGTTAAAAGGTCAAGAACATATTGCTTGTCAATTTCTGGCTTTCATTATGTCTGACATTATTATGGACTAAGGAATATACTAAGGGCATTTAATTTTTTCTCTTTCACATGAAAACAGGGTTGTAAAGAATCATGTTTTAGTGTGTTAGGCCTTTGCCTGTTTTCAAAGTTATCAATGCATTCCTAAAAATTGCTTATGGTCTTGCATAACTAGTAAAATTGATTCATTATTAGTAATTGAAAAAAATCATCATCTCAAGAACTAAGAAAATAGTCTTCAAAATAATTGTTCTGCACTTACTTAATATGATGAAGATTTTCATCATTACATATTTGCATGTATCCTCTAACTCTTATTAATAGCAAATTTAAGGGAACGGGATTATGAAAAAAAACTATAAAGAAATATTTTCTGAAATAAAGAAAAAAGATAAAGCCATGATCCCTCCTGATTATTTGAAAGCTAATACATGAATTTCCAAGTTTTCTTTTATAAATAAACATGCTGCCAAGAAAAAGAAAATCTAATTTTGAATAAATTTCATATTCAACGTCTATTAAGTAGTGATTTTAATCTGAACGAAAAAGATTCAATTATGAGTATTCATATCCTATATATTCTTACAAAATACTTCAGTAGACAAGATCTTAGGACTAAGAAACGTTTTAAGCTCACTGCAGACGTTTTTTTTTCTTTGGGCTTCCTGATATCTAATGCATAAAAAAGATTTTGTTTTTCGTTTTAGACAATCAAGCAATGTTATAAGCAACCAAACAAGTAAGTAATCATATAACTGCACGAGGGTTGTTAGAAAACTTCGCAGACGATGCAATTTCTTTTGGAAACACCATGTTTGCATGAAATCAGTAGAACTCTGTAGATTAAAAAAAATTCAAACGTATTTTCCAATTAATATGGGTAGTTTTGCTGTTTTCCTATGAACCTTAAAATTAAGCACCTATTTTTTGTAGATAAAACATGTTTCATGTTACTTATTCGCATCTTTACATTGTAGGGACATAACTTTAATTTTAAAATTGCTATTTTTAGCGCATAGATATTTATGATATTTCACAGTATTATTTCCGTAAAAAACGTGTACGTCTACTGTTCAATCAACTCTCCTATAAGAAGACCTATTTATTGTCGTCATATTTAAGATTTTTCCTTATGTTTATAAAACATTCTTATTCTCTTAAAAACCTGACACACCAGTTTCATATTCAAACTCAAACGTCCTTTGTGATGTGGGTTCGAAGTAAATGTACTGAACGCGTTGTTCAATGGCTGCGTTTAAATCACAGTAAAACTCTGATTTTAATAGGAATTTTTTTTTTATGCAGTCATGAATATTTTTTTTAATTTAAAAAAATTAATGCTCACATTAAAAGTATTAATTTTATACTTAAATTTCAATTTTTGTCTAATATAAAATAACTTAACATGAAAAAAATCGATTAAACATGTGCTGTTGCCTTTGTAACTCTCCAAAAATTTGAACATAACTCTTTTCACCGCCATTGATTTGTTCTCAAATCTTGTGCGGAGCCAACACTCACAAAAAATGGCGATATTTAGTTACTTTGCGTGCCAGGCAATTTGATTGTCTGAAATTATCGAATGAATACATTGACAAGTGGAGTATTCATTGCTCGATCCCACATGACCAGGGATACATGAACCTACAAGAAGTAATAGCTAGATAACAAAAAACGAAGATAGTTACGATGGTAAGTATTCATTTCAGATTCTTCACAAATTACTGATATTTGAAACTATGATATTGCAGTAGTTCCGTCGTGTAGGTCAAATATAATGTGGCAGATACATATTTATTTAAAATATTTTTAAAAATCTGTTTTAAATAACTTACTGGGTCATAATTTACATAATGCCATATTTGGTAATAGTCTCCATTCATACATTCTACTCACAAAATTTCATAGGTGAATAAATTTGTACCTCTTTGTTTAACTGGTTTTTGTGCTATATATACTGAGGCACGGTCCATTGCTGTCAGTGCGGGAAATTTAACTCTAACTTACTTCAAGCTTCCCCTTGTCACCACTTGAAAGGTAAATTTTCTGAATGTATTATTTTTTTAAATACATTAATAAAGTCAGCGTTTTAAGCTCAATATCTTTCATAATTTTGAAAAATACGTTTTCAAACTATGAATTTGATATTTTGCGTTATTTTTATAGTGAATAGGAAATAAAAGTATTTTGTTTCAATGTTTGAATTTCAGACTATGTATAGATATTTAATGCATTTTTTGTATTTGTAGATATGCCTTTGCTTCCTCGTTTTCCTAATAAATTTAGAAACTGAACATGTGTTTTCCTACTCCGCCGCTTGGTTATAAATAATTCTTCTTTTATTTAAGACAGTTCCAAAATACACCATACGAGAATCTTCCAGCATAGGAAATAAAAGTACGAGGTGTGATCCAAAGGAATGTCAAAACTGCTATAATATTATAAAAAAAAAAATTAATGCTATCAACAACATTTGAAACATTTTACATTCACCTATGTTGATGTTTGTCTTCAGATTTTATTCCTTTATGCATGTATAAAGCAGTTCTTTAAATATAAAGAAAGACACAACTTTAGATTTTGTCTATAGATCGCCGCATGGCATGACTATTACCGGCTTCCTATTGACTTTACTTTTTTGTCAGCCAGTTTTTCAAATTCATCTGCATATACTTTTTTTATTATTATTATCTTTACAGCCATTTCGCAATAAATCATTTTGTTTTGAATTATAATATGGACATTATTCCACCTTTACACAAAATTATCTTCTAACATCATTCAATTTAGTGTAAGTCTTAAGAATCTTCAAGGAGGCTGGGGGGTCAACAAATTAACCACCAGATTTAACTTATTCTTTTTTAGATACGGTATATTAAGCTGTCAACTTTCATTTGGCAGAGAAAAAAAAAATACATTTTAGTTTAAAATTTGATAATTTTTGTATATCTTTATATGGGGCTCTTCTTTTAAAGGAGATCGAAATAGTCTGAAAATGGCTGCCACCCCCAGACTCTTTAAGACTCAACTTGGTTTTCAAAATGACGTCAGTGCATTCTTGTGATTTGTCGAAACAGTAGACAAAACCCTCTTTTTATTATAATGGAATAAAAATTTTGCATACATCTGAAAATCTTTGTCAAATGTCAAATTATATAGGGTTATTTTTGCATAAAGTTCTTACAAAAAACGAACTTCTGATTATCGAGGGTTTCATAGCAATAATGAAATAAATTTTGATCAACCTTCGAAGGTATGTAGGTCAAATCTTGATTGAGTATAGTTTGTTAATGAAGAGAATTGATTAATTGTATTTTTTCTAATTACATTTTAAACCTTTCACCCATAAGAGGCGTCACCATATACCAAAAAAGGGATTCAACGTTAGATCTTTCTTTGTCATTCAGCTTCAATAAAGAGTAAGAAATGTAATATTGTAATACAAATGGATATTGGTCATCGATATTTTTGCACACTCCATTCGGTATAATAAATATTTTGAAGCATTTCAAAAAATCACAATTAAGATGAGACATTCCGCCTCTGGATGGCAAAACTTCCTGGGTTCTTATTGTCTCTGATATATGAGACAGGTCTGTAAAACACTACATTGAAAAGGCAGCATAAAAGGTAGTTTTTTTTTACTATACACGCTTAGAATTTACATACTAATATTTTCTCAACACCTTTTCTTAGTACAATTTTTTTGAAAATAAAGTTCGATTTTTTTATAAATGTTTAAGGCTGATATTCCAAAAGATTTCCTTTTGATATTTTTGAAACCCGAAGCAGCAGCAGGCTTTTTCTATAAGTGCTTACGTTTAGAAGAAAAAGGAGTTGATTATTAGAGTGCAATGCAGCCAGGTCGAAGGTTTAAAGTTTCAGAAGAATAGACAAAGTATATCTGACAACAGGGTATATTTATTTCTTTCAGTTGTACAATAAAATGTAATTACACTTTATTTGAAATAAAAAAAAAAAACGTCTCTTTAGCTTATGAAAATTAATTCATGCATGTATATTACACGTATAATAAAAACATTGATTCTTTAGGAGGTACAATTGACATGACCATCCAGGAAGTGACATAAGATGGAAAGCTACAAGAAATAGACCACGCTCAAGGCGGCGACTGGGGAGGAATTTATGTGGACGCCCAGTACAAGGAATTGCTAGAAGAAATAGTTTCTAGGCCGGATTTTGAAGCCTTTCGCATGAAATACACCGGAGACTACATCGCTTAATTCAGATTTTTTGATCGTAAGAAAAGAGAGCATCAGAAGTCCAAGAAAGTACATATACAAGTTCCGATTACATTGCTAGATATACTGGATAGAGATATTAACGATCTGACCAAAGATCAAGGCTTTGAGAAGGATGTAACATGGAAGCGAGATAAAATTTTCATTGAACATACGAAATATGAAGATTTCTTTAATCATGTTATAAATAAAATTGTCATGAAAGTTGAAGAAATTCTAATGTCAAAGGAAGCAAAAGGAACTGATGTCATTCTTATGGTTGGTGGATTTTCTGAATCTGATATTTTGCAGACGAGGATACGAGAGTCATTTCCAGCTTGTAAGGTCGTTATTCCTCCAGAATGTGGCCTAGCCGTTTTGAAGGGGGCAGTTATTTTTGGTTTCGACCCAAACATGATTGCAGCAAGAGTAATGAAATACACATATGGAGTCGATACCAACACATTTTTTATCGAAGGCACGCATCCGGAATCAAAGAAAACTGTCATTAATGGAAACATTTATTGCAAAGACACTTTTGATATTCATGTGAGAAAGGGCACAACAGTGTATATTGATGACATCACAGATAAAACGTATTACCCAATGTACGAAGACCAAACATCTGCCAAGTTTAGAGTCTTTAGGTGTGAACAGGTGGATCCAAAATATATCGATGATGAGGGGTGTAAGGAAATGGGTTCCAATGCCGGACACTAGTGGTGGAACCAATAGGAAAGTCACCGCCAAATTCAAATTTGGAGGGACAAAACTCACCGTTGAAGGAATAGATGAAACAACTATGACTGCAGTGGATATCAAATTTGATTTCCTAGAAGGTTCTCCGTAATCATTGACTGTTAATTAAAATGTTTCTTTTATGTGTTGACTATATCCGATAGTATATAATACTGATTTTACCCGATTCCAATCATAATTATTTACTGATAGACCTGGATTTTCCCAAACAATCATTGTATTTCAGTTCATCTGAAGTAAAAGATCTATTAAAGGTTTTCTGATAGAATGTTGCCTGATGTCTGTACTAATTTGAATTGTGCAACTCAACATTATCGGGATGAGATGGAGCAAACATTGAAAAATTAATCTCTGTGAAACTGAGCTAAACAAAGAATGAAATATATATATATACAGACAAGATAATAGAGATTTAAAAAAAGTTTCCCAATCGTAATTACCATAGGATCTGATTTTTTAGAATATGGTTTGACCACAATACTATAAGAACATTGAAATAGCTTGAGAAATAAATTCTTTGAAAATCTTATCTTCATAACCATAGTAAAGATTATTTGAAGGGGTCTACTGAAAATTTAGATTCTTAGCTAATAAATACATACAAAGATGCACAGCGGGTTCCATTTGTTCAACCAAGCATCTTTCCTTACTCATAACAAAGATATTAATAGTAGCAAATGATGAACTTCCACAGTACTGTGCAACAATGCATTCCAGAGGTTGTTTAAATCAGATTTGGATATATTGTGCACAATAATTCCAAAGAACCTCTGGAAAATTTGGAATCACAAGATTTACAAAAATCAACAGCTAATTAAAATCTTAATTATTCCCGTTGGTACCAATTCCGTCCCGGTAATAGCAGATCTATGTTTGTATGCAAATGAACAGATTTTTTTTCAAAATCTTATACGTGAAAAGAAAAAAACCCACTTGCTATGGCCTTTAATTCAACATTTAGAAATATCGACGACGTTCTGTTAATTTCCGATAATTATTTCCATTATTATGTCGATACGATATATCCCGGTGAACTTAAGATACATTTCTAAAAAATACCATAGAATCTAAAAAAAACCCCTGCTTTTTGCTTAATAAAGACGTTCTAACAACAAAGCTCTATGATTAACGAGATGAATTTAAGGGAAACCGATCCCCAGGTTTTCTAAACTAGCAGTTACGTTATCACAAATACTCATAAAAGTATATCTACATCCACAAAGATATATCCCGGTGAACTTTAGATACATTTGTAAAAGATACCACAGAATCTAAAAAAACTGCTTTTTGCTTAAAAGGGACGTTAATGGTAATTTTACAACCAAGCTTGTGATTAATTTAACTTTTCAATTGCCAAAGTCCCTTACTTTGCTTCAATATACCTTCATCACCTGCATATACGGGGTTTATATATCTCAGTTGATTCGATACACAAGAGCATGCTTTATGTATGTACAATATCTAAAACGATGTCTGTATAACAGTCACATGTAATTGGTGTACAAATTCATGCAAAATGATTTCAAATTCTATATTTATATATACTCATGATTTAGTGTTTGTGTTTCAACTCAAGTACAATAAAACTTAAAGCAGTTACGGTAGGCAAAGTAACGATATTTTTATCGCAATAATGAAATTCAATTCAAGCAAATAATTATCATTTATGCAAAATTCAAATAATTGTGTCAATTATATTAATTGCAATATTAAATGTCAAAATAACTATCTGCAACAATAAGTTTTCAAAAATGTGAAAGTAATAAAATAGATAATAAGAAAGTGAATGAAATTCAATTCAAGCAAATAATTATCATTTATGCAAAATTTAAATAATTGTGTCAATTATATTAATTGCAATATTCAATGTCAAAATAACTATCTGCAACAATAAGTTTTAAAAAATGTGAAAGTAATAAAATAAATAATAAAAAAGTAGTGTATATCACATCTCTTTTTTAATATTGAAATAGGGGTAACATGCTCTTCAAACAGCCCAAGTGAACAAGATCTTTTTGGCCATTCTGCAAAATATCATGTTTTAATAGATTCCTAAGCATCATTTATTAATTCAGAATAAAAATTGTTTTGGTTCGTTTCCTTGACACAATGCTGTTACGTCATTTTTCTTTTTATTTGTATATAACATACACGACATATAAAGATCCTTGTTTAGTACGAATTAAAAATAAAATGAAAAAAGGGAATTAAAAGAAATACATGTTCTCAGTAATCAACGGTTTATAAACAAGATTTTTTTCATCACCAGAAAAAAAACTTTACAAAAATGTTCATTAACGGATGTTGTTTAGGCGGTCTTTTCACTTTCACAAATACAGGCAAAATTAAAAGAAAATTCTTAACCAGAACAACGTTGTCCAAAAATATCAAGAGGATACAGTAAAATAAGTGCAATTATTTTGCAGATCATTTTTTGTAGCAAGTAATACAGAAATGTTAATGCAAGAATAGTTTCTGAAATAAATAACTACATCCTTTAATATCTGGCACTTTAATATACACAATTACCAGAACGAATTATTTCCTTAAGCGCTTTACACATGAGGACACGAACAAAACGTTGACTAAAAATGTACATCGAAGGGGCTTGCTATTCCCGCGTAAATATAATTATAGTGTAAATGACAAATGTTAACAAACTTTTTCTTTTTAAATCTACTAAACAAAAGAATCTTAAATTGGGCAAAAACGGCATTTTGAGCAAACATCATCAATACCGTGGTACGGGGACAGTGAAAATTGAGAAATTATAAACACGCGCTGCATAGTTCTTTCTAGCGTCATAGTAGGTGCTAGCACGAAAAGATCCCTGCCTGCTCAATGGCCCTAAGTGCCGAGTAAAGGACAGAATTTGCAACTCTCCAACGGCAAGAAGTGGTGGCATCTCCATATGAATGAAAAATTGTCGAGATGAACGTTAGTTAACAAACAAACAAACGAAGGAAGTATTGTCAGCCGTGTGACGCAGTAATTTTTTTTTTTTTTTTGCAGATCAAAAAGCCTTGATTTTACATATACCTGAATTCATATACTGTAGAAGTCCTTATTTCCTGGGGGTCATAATTCCGCGGGAATCTCAATTCCTGATTAATCCGCGGGAAGAAAATTACGCAGATTTCTTACACGGTCACTAAATGTCTTACATTTATATTAAGTACGCGTGAACAAATTTACGCGAAGAATTTGTAAACGCGTACATGGCGTAAATTAATACCAAGCGGAAAAAAGGACTTCTAAAGTATATGGAATTGTGACTAAATAAAATATATATATACATGTAAATCTTTGAATGGGTTAGTAAAGCTAAAAAAAAAACGTTGTTCTGATGATTAAAATGCAAGAACCTGCAAAAATGTGATACCTTGAAATAAAACATATCGAGTTAAATAAAGTTTATTTTCTACTAGGCACTGCTTCTTTAGATACAAAATCTAACGGTAGAATAGGACTGATTTCTATCATCTACATACTTCTAACAAATTTGATGGGATGTATGATTGCGATAACACTTATTTATATCATTAAACCAGGTAATTATTAAAGACAAGTATTTTCTTAATATAACTCAAATTATATCAATGTTAACGTTTCCACAGAATTGTACCAAATCCCCTTTTAATTTCTTCCAGTGTACTTTCAGAAAAAAAAATTAAGAATTGATTTTATTTAAAAGTTTTACAATTTTAGCCTAATTCAAGTTGCGAAACTAATTTGTTCCTATGATTATTCATGTACTACCATATATTTTCCTTTGAAAATAAAGAAAAAGACATATACCCTTCACTAAATGAAAAAAATCATGTAACTGTTGTAATTTTAAGAACGTGCGCACGTGGTCTTTTCAGAAATCTTTAAGGCTTAACAATACCGTATTACAAAACTCATATTTTTTGTCTGAAAAAAAAAACGTTTAAGCACGTTTAAGCTTATACATCTAAGTACCTTATGGTTTTTCTTACCGAACAGCATTATTGCTCTTACCTTAGACATGTTGTGTTTGTTTTGTCATTCTTTATACATAATGTAACAAAAAAAATCTGATTTGAATAACAAGCGCAATTTTTGCATACTTAAGTTCATTTGATTAAAAATTTGAATAATTTTTTTGCAGCAAAAAATTCTGTGGTTTTGATATGAGCTTTGAACAGCCTGAAATAATTCTCAAGCGGCATCTGAAATATCAATTTTTGTTGATTTAATCAATTTTTATTTCCACAAATCCTGTAAAATTGTCGTCTTATTAACTTTCAGTTTAAAATTGTCTTAAGCACAACCAAGTCAGTCATTTGTTCTCTCCTTGATTTTGATTGAAAATGAAGCAAAATAATTGTAAATACATGTATTCGATGAAAAGGATGATTCATAATTTTGTAGAGATATATGCGTATGGTAAATGCAAGTTTGATATTCAAGTTTACGCAGCACAGTTAAGGTTACAAAAAGGAGGCGGAGCCTAATTTGTACGGGAAAACTTAACTATGACATCATACACAATAAACGTCATACAACATTTCTTTAAAATACCACAAAATGAGTTGATTTGCTTATTTTACCAGTAAGAAATCATCAAATTACATAAAAATTTACTACAGCTTGCTGTTTTGTCGTAAGTTAAATCCCACATAAGTTATAAACAAGTCACTGATCGCAATACACTTGTCAATTTGACATCATTTCTTAAAACGTGATGTAGTTTGCATGCAGTGAGAGACAGATCAAGTAATATTTTCTTAACAAAAAATGTATTCTATAATAAAATAAAATATAATTCACAGATATTCTATAGGCCATTAACTTGATTTTAATGTCATCTTCACTATCTTATTAATATATCTTCTATACAATAGCCCCGTGGGGATCCGGGTTAGAATAGGTCCTCAGTACCCCCTTGCTTGTCGTAAAAGGCGACTAAATGGGGCGGTCCTTCGGATGAGACCGTATAAACCGAGGCCCCGTGTCACAGCAGGTGTGGCACAATAAAGAACCCTCCCTGCTCAAAGGCCCTGAGTTCCAAGCATAGGCCTAAATTTGCAGCCCTTCACCGGCAATGGTGATGTTTCCATATCAGTGAAATATTCTGGAGAGGGACGTTAAACAGTATACAATCAATCAATCAATCTTCTATACAATACGTATTTAACTGACACTGTCGTATATTTGTATGCAAGCACATCGGAGGGTAATGTGGGAGTCTTAATAAATCGATATACTGCAAGGGCATACACTCTATGGATCATAGTAAGCTTTTACAATTCAACTTTAGAACTATTTAGGTATCTGAGAAGTGCTGCGATCCTGATCCTAATTTCATTATACATCAATATTTCATGTCATTTACCAGCAAAAATTACAGTATTTGGTAATACAAATATAATTTAAACATTGCAATTGCAGAATTTAGATAAAATCGCAGTATTTTTAGAAACTGCAATGCCTGTTGAAAATATCTATAAACTAAACTTGAAATTTCAACTAGGTTATGCCCTTGCACTTGTGGAATTTTATGTAACATCAATACACGTGAGGATATATCTGCGAGAGCCTCTGAGGAGGCATTACCTCCACAGTTATTGTTGTTAAGTTATTGAATAAAATATTAAAAAAAAATGTAACATCAATACTGAAAGTAAATGTGCTAAAATCACGTGACTGCCGCATCATGCGACGAGTATAAATATAAGATATAATCGTCCTTGATATGTAGTTATTGACCATAATTACAATTATCCAATATAGATAATGTACTAAAAATAATCGCCATCCCGATTATGAATACATTTTTAAATACAAAATATTTTCGATATTTTCATTGCGCACCTTAACTGTACTGCGTACCATAAATAATATGCATCTATTTTAAAGACGAGTCAATGTTGCACAGAACAAACAAGAGATATCTGCAGATTTAATAACTATAAAGGAATAATATAAATGGTCTGAAAATTATTCTAGAAATATAGAGCGTTATCGTAAACTTGGGTAATTCACTCATAGAATTGTTATGAAAATGTTTCTTTTTTCCTTTATTTTGTTTGAGAACGTTTAATTTTAACGCATTATTCAATGAATATTTAATTATTTTGCTTACTTTTACATTGTTTCCACCAAATTTTACCAATTGGAATTCATGATACTATACTTCCAATCGAGCCTGTGGCGATTACCCCATTTATAAAAAAGATTTATTTATCACTTGACACTTTGTTTGCTGTACAGCATTCACAGTTGCTAATTTTTTCAGCATCACAAACTAAATTATCAATATTTTCATATACATGTAATTCTCCTTGATTTCCGCTTTCACAATTGCAACTGTAACAATGAATTATCCAGATTCTTTCTCATGTTACTGGAAGTAACACTGTGACCATATTATTACTTAAATCAATTTTCTTGGAGGCTATCAATATTCAAACATTGTCTCTAAAACTTGAAAATAATACTGAGTGCTTGAGGCATGGCACATTTTAATGTGTTTTTTTTGTATGACTGTCCTTCATCATTTACGTAGTTCTGAGTTATTTAAGGTCCCTTTTAAAAGACATTTCAGTCTACATTCAGACGAATTTTACAGAATTCAGTAAAAATTTGACGTTTTGGATATCCTAGTCCAGGAAAAGAAAATCCATAAAAATATACCTCATGAAGGCAAAATATCAAAATATTTTTTCTCTTGTTAATTTCATCACAATTTTTCTCTTCAAATGGCAATAATTTTTATATGTCATAATTGCATTGTTTGGTTGAGTTTACACTTTTTCCCTTGAAAACTGTGGAGATACGAGAAATGATGGGATGTACATGTATCAATGAACCATGTTTTTGATGAGATGTGCCGTTAAGTCGCAATAAAAAAATTGTCGGATATTAATTGTCTCTAAAAAAAACCTGCAAAGTAATAAAAGTGATATGATGTTAGAGTTAATCAAATAAAAAAGGTAACACTTTTTTCCCTGGCATATAAACATAATGCAATATTGATAATATTTGAAACATCAGATTAGTTTTAAAACCTAGAGATTTTGATCATGATAAGAAAGCCTTACACAACTCTAAAATACAGCGAAAAAGCGGTCATTTTTTAATTTATAGAATACAAACCGTGTTTTAAATTCTAATTATTAAAAGGACACATTTTCTCTATAGAAATAAATTTTTTTTTGGCAGATGCATAGTCATTTATAAAGCAAAAACTTTAATATATCAATTCTTATCTTCGAGGTTTAATATGGTGCACGTATACATGTATACCGTGTAAACTCACCTATATTTAGTCTGTTGTTTTTGTTGGAGTTTACTACTGGCACGCTTATAAGTTGTAAATGATATCACATCCTGTGCAATATTGAAATAAATAACAAATTATATTTTAAAAAATCTGGATACAATGATATTAATATTATATATACTGTCCTTCATCATTTACGTAGTTCTGAGTTATTTAAGGTCCCTTTTAAAAGAGATCTACTTTGTCTTCTTTAATCTTTTTCTATTCATTGAAGTAATACAAAACATCTCAATATGGCATGTGAAGTGATTATACTAAACTTTTAACGTATGGTTATAATTTTTAATTAATTTAGAGATATGTATATGTTAATTATAATAGACGAGGTATGAAGAGATGCCTATAAGTTACTTAATAAGTTCCACTGGCAATATTTAAACAGTGTGAATCTTTGTATCTTTTAGAGATTTGATGTTTAATCATTTCATTAAATCGACTGTACGACTGCAAATCATGTTTTTTCATTCAAATTTACCCAATATATCATTAAGGAATAAAGCAAAAAGTTGAAGTAAGCAGTTTGAAAAATATAAATATTACTTCCTCATACAAAATTAAAGCAATAAGAATCTGCCGGAAATTCAAGGGTCGTACAACTTAGATCTGTTTACTTGTACCACGTGAATTCCAAAATAGCACGTGCCTGCACTGTAGGGTTAAAAATATTATGCGAATATTAGGCGAAAGCAATTCTCAAAAGCAATATATCATAAGTCTCTAATAGATTAATAATCGTTAACATTTCAGTCTACATTCAGACGAATTTTACAGAATTCAGTAAAAATTTGACGTTTTGGATATCCTAGTCCAGGAAAAGAAAATCCATAAAAATATACCTCATGAAGGCAAAATGTCAAAATATTTTTTCTCTTGTTAATTTCATCACAATTTACTCTTCAAATGGCAATAATTTTTATATGTCATAATTGCATTGTTTGGTTGAGTTTACACTTTTTCCCTTGAAAACTGTGGAGATACGAGAAATGATGGGATGTACATGTATCAATGAACCTGTAAAGAAGAACCTTCACGAGCCCATGTGAAAGTCGACGAGATCTCTTTTTTCTTCATCCAATGATTATATTAATCTCCAAACTCAATTTTTCGTCAGTAAAATTGCTTTTTCAACCCAATTTTGTTTTCTTTTGGGGGGTCGACTTTGTCTTCTTTTG
>NW_026929407.1:0-37178 GCF_032062105.1 Saccostrea cuccullata | reverse complement strand
ACACACGCACGCACGCACACACATACACACAGTTTTTTTTAAGAAAATGCAGCTAAGCAATCCGTCTTTTCGATAAACTTTAATATGCCAATTGAGGAATTGACACGGTTTATATAAGTAATATCTTTAATCAAAAAAGAGCCCAGTCTTGTATTACACCATATTTCAAGTTAAAGACCACACCTTGTATATCCTATGAATATACATCGACTATTGTTTTTCAAACTTTTTAATTAGAAAAAAATTTGACATGTCCTGGATATCGAGTATCTAAAACATATAATCCTACAACGTGCTCATGTTCATTTTTACCCTTTAACTATTGTCCTGCTGGACACGTTATTACAGGTAACTTTATTATAATGAGGGCCTTAGCTCATTTATTTTTTAAAAAAAGACCTAAATATAGGGAAAGCCGATCCTTCATCTGGTGACAGAATTTCATAAATATTATTGATTCTGTTGAAGATAACACAAGGCGATTGGCTAGATATTATAAAGAAATTGACGCATTGTCAGAAGGAATTAAATATGTATCAGATCCATGTTAAAATTGCATTTAAAAAAATTGACGGGTAATATGAAAATCATCTATCCTTTTGTATTCATTAATCAAGAAGTGAAAAACCAACTAGATAGATTACATGATCAGTATGTACTGTACCGGTCTCTACCGACAAAGCAAGTAACAACATTATATCAAGTATATCAATTGTTTTTAAGAAGATCTTGGAATTAACTATAAAATAAATTATACTTCTATATATATATATATATACCAGGCTTTTTGATATCATCGAAAATTGCTCTTTTCAATAAAATAAAACTCGTCATATTATTTACCTCTTCATTGGTTATTTCCATGGTCATTAATCGTTTGCAAATTTATTTTGTTAAAATCATTCTGATTGTACACACAGCTACTCTGAAGTTGATATCAAAAAGATGCTTGAGTTTCTGATTGACTATATCTGAAAATTTTTTGGTTTTCAGATTGGTACTAATTGCATCTCGTTAATAGCAAAACCTATTTTTGCATTCATATGAATCAGAATTTGTGTAGAATTTGTGCAAGATCGTATGCAAAAAAAACAAACAAACGATTGATGTGGCCTTCAACGCGACATCTAGATATATCGATGATGTAGTGTGCTCCTTGTCATGATTGTGAAAACAGGGAAAAATAAGTATAAATAATTGACTAACAATTGAAAAGCGCACTTGACTCAATGATAAGTTGTATTTGCTGACAAGGTCATTGTATCGACCATTGAACTTTCGAAATGACGACTTTGAAGGAGAATGCTGATATTCGTTTTATCAACTTTTTTTGTCAGTAATTTTCATCGTTGCTCTTGCATATCGAATCAACTGAAGTGTGGCAAATCACAATCACACGGAAATCTTCTTTTATAATTTATTCTGACGATTAAAGGCAAATAACAAATCCACATGGGTTAACAATCACAATACCACATTGGCTAAGATGATCAGATGGTTTCTGATATGTATTCAATATTTCTTCAACGTAAATTCAATGTAATCTCAATAAACTCAATAAATCGATAATAATCAAGATCACAAAAACTCTCATATATATAGTATCGAAGAAACATCTGGAAAAAGAAACTTCTATTAAATTCTAGGTCAACACATTTTGACATATTCTAGATACGTCTTGATAATTAATTCACGAAACATATAGAACATTCTAGATTATACCTGTACATCATTCAATTTCTAGAAAATACATTAAAATTGCCACAATTCGCAACATGAAGTACATAAACTCCTTATGCAGGTGATGAAGGTATCTCCCTGCATAAGTAAGGCAAGTTGACAATAGAAAAATTAAAGTCATAACATTTATCATAGAGCTTAGTTGTTAGATTTCCATTGAGGTCTTTTTCAGTAAAATGTGTCATACTCCCTGGTGTCTTTATCACAAGATAACACAGACAATCGTATTGACATAGGAATGGAAATTAAAAGTTTTTAATGACAATACGTCGTTGATATATCCAAATGTCGAGTTAAAGGCCATACCAAGCGTTTTTTTCCCTATTCATTCATAAGAATGTCAACAAATTCTGCTACATATGAATACAAAATTAGGTTTGCTAATAACGGGGTGCAATTGGTACCCATGGGAATTCCAATAGATTGTTAGAAGACCTGGTCAACAAAAAACACAGATATTGTCAATCAGAAGCCCCAGAATCTTTTTGATGTCGACTTTAGAGTACTTGTGTGTACAATCAGAATGTTTTTTTACAAAATAATTTTGCAAATGACCAATGACACGTAAGTAATTTTACTTGTTCCATTTTTATTGAAAAAGAAGCCGTCAATTATATCGAAAAGACTGGACTCTAATTTATTGTGCGGATAGTTTTGTATAGAGTTGAAAATTCGTAAGTTTTTAAGCTGGGGAGTTTGGTAAAATCTTGTTATTTCAAATGGTCCAAAAATTCCTTGGCATTTTTAAGTATCCACATTTGATTTTCACCATTTCTTGAGTATATTGTTGCACAGTGCTCCTGAAGTTTCTCTTTCAATACTTAATATTTAAGTGAGGAGTAAAGAAAGTTTTATCGTCATGCATATTGATAAATTCGACAATTTATGTAAGGTTTTTCTACTCATATTATTTAGTAATAATTCTTAATAATGAAAATAAACATTCCCTTTTTTGTATGCTAATTCTTTTAAACGTTTTTTTTTTTTAAATAAAACAATTACAGTTAGTCTCTTTTATCTTAACTTATCAATGAAGACAGAACTAGATGCTACTTGCAGTACTTTTAATGTACGATACTTAACATGAAATCTGTTCACGGACATCATCTAACATGGTATCGACTGTATTCTTAAAAGAAGGAAGTAAGAACTCTGGTGCACCTTGTTGTTTTTTTTTTTTTGTTTTTTTGCAATTTTTATTCAAATATAGATAAATATTTTAATTAACGCAATATGGATATGCTTCGATATCAATTTGACTAATATGACACTGCAGAAATGGGAAAAAATTCTGTCCATTGTGTTACATTTCATCCCTATTTGAGGTAACCCTAACTATAGGGACTATTATGAATTTAAAAAAAATAATCCACATAATTTTGAATGTTGGCAAATTATTGGTCCTTTTGTGTTTCTGAAATTTCTAAAATACTACAACAAAGGAGTCATTCCGTGAGCTCTACTTACACCTGAAACCATAAGTTGAAAATTTTATTACTTTTATTACTTATTTTTATTGAAAATTATTACATTGGTTATTTCTATTCTTATATCGATACGATATATCCTGGTGAGCTTGAAATAAAAAATACTACAGAGTCTGACACATCTGTTTCATACTTGGATATTTTAATTGAAAAAGACATTAATGGTAACCTAACAACCAAGCCATGTGATAAACGTGATGACTTTAACAATATACCTTCATCAACTGCATACGGAGTATATACGAGGGACGTTCAGTAAATAATGTCAGCGGGGCTCGGAAAGAAACAAAAAGCCGCTTATCTATGATTTCATCTTAGGGATTTAACGAAAATATTCTCCTTTGATTGAAACACATGTCCGTACAACATCTGTTTCAAGCTCTATTATAAAGATGATGACTTAATTTTTCTATCGCAGCAATATCTGTATATCTTCATCGCCTGTATACGGAGTATATATATCTCAGTTGATTCAATAAACAAGAGCATGCTCTACGTATAACCAGTTCTAAAACAAGATAAATTATGGACAAACAAGTTGTTGAAAAAAGGATATCAGCAGTCTCCTTTCAAATCGTCTTTTCGTAAGTTTTATGGTCGGCACAATGAACATAACAGCAAATACAATTTATCCTTAGGTGAAATGGTGACGTTTCTCATACTTATTGTTAGTCCATTATTTACACAGTTTAATTCGATTATAGCGAAATCACTTTGACGTATGAAATTATTAGTCTACGTTTCATGTATATTCATAATTCTTTATATCCACATTCGTAATATCCGTGCTTGTAAACGAGTTCCGCTGTACACTGAATTGTCAACGGATTTTTCCGTTATTTCCCGATCGTGACAAGGAGCACACGGCAGAGGGGATGCTCACAATTCTACATTTAGATAGACACTTTATTATTCAAATCTTTCATAAAACAAACTTACCAATCCAATAGTTTTTTGAGGGATTCCCAAAACCTTGTTTATATTCTGACCACGTCCGATAAAAATCTGTAGACCCGTCTTGTCTTCTTTGTATTGCCTGAAACATTTAAGAATGCTCTCTCTTTTATTTACTTTGACATGAAGTAAGTTTCATAAAGAAAGGTGTTATTGTTAAGAAAGCATGGGAAAGTGTGCAGGTCTCTTTACAATTCAAAAGAGTTTTGCTGTTTGTAGAACAGATGACTTATTTATCTTACTGTCCATCCTCCCCCTTCCGTTGTCATGTCACAGTACGCAAACGTTGGCTTGGAGGTTATATTTAATGGATAAACCCCGTCTTTTCCCTGTAGACTCGGGTATTTTTGTAAAATGTTCCAGCAATCATGGAAATACCCTTCATGTGCTGTTTAAAAAAAGCAGTTCATATTTTAAAAATAATGATTAAAATATACATGTATATTAAACGCACAGCCATTGGCATGTTCATTATTTGTACAAAAAGACAGCACATTGAAACAATTTGCTGATAAAATCACAGATCATTACTGTATGAAGACCCAAATATTACAGTCTGTTCAATCTCTGATCTCAGATTCCCCAAATACACACAGGAAAAAAGAGTCAGAACACCTAGATTCTATATATTGAATCCAAAATCAACAATTGAGCAGTTTCTCCGGATTCACTGCATGTGAAATCCAACATTTTTATACCCCTGTAAAATAGTAAGTGGAAACACATACCGATTAGTCCACATTAATTTCATCACTTTGCATCTAATCTTACAGATTTAATTAATCAAGTAAACACACTTGATTCGACCTCATCATTCAGTTTCTGTCAATTCCATGCACGGAATGAAAATAATCGTCAACTCCCTTTGCCACACCATGAAGAAAATCCAAAGGATACAAGAACACAAACATCTAATTATGACAAAGACGAATCTCGACACTATAGTCCGCTTCAGAAGGGGAGGAGTCAAGGCAAGTTCCAATTTTCTGGAGAAAAACTGTCATAAATACAACCCAAGGGAGGTTCTTACTCAAATTGAAACAAGGGACTTACCTATAACAGTGTAAAAAAGGAAGACTATGTACATCTAGTAAGTCAATGTTCCGAATCCTGGGAGAACTTTCAGATGCAGTTATTTACAGAAAAGACTTTGGAAATAAAAAAAATGTTAAAGACAATGTGGAAATCTATTTTGCATGCAAACAATTTCCAGAAATACAAAATAAAGACGAATTTGTGGCACAGATAGCATGACTTATGATAAAATTAATCTTAACATGAAAGTGAGACTAACAGCTATAGTTAAACTCTTTAGGGGAGCCCTTGGCATAAAAACAGTGCCCAAAGCTCCATCAGTAACTCAAACATCTCCTACAAAGGAACAAACAGAAAGAAAAGGCCTCAACACCCCCTTGGATCAGCTCACAATCGGTGTCTCCATTCATCAAATGGCCTAACCCATGGACAATTCCTCCGCCTTTGCCACTCAATGGTTAATAATCTTATACTAAACAATTTTTTCATGTGTCTGTATATTTTAGTACGTATGTATAGATTTCAATACGCGGGTAGGTTGAGGTTACAACCAAATATTCTACTTGCCTATATGATATGACGTCATAATAAGCTATATGAAGTGAGATTTAGAGATAACAATTTCTTAAAATCGATATCTAAGATTGATTTGAAGTCGCAAAAATGAACCAAACTATGCAGAAGAATAATATCAACGGAATTTTGTCGTACCTGGACCTCTGTAGTTATCACAGGGGTTACATTCCAAACCCGTGACGTCATAACTGTTGATCATGCAGTAGCAGAAAGGGAAAAGTAACGAGAATTGATGTAAACAAACACAAGAAATCGGAGTTTAAAAGCATTAAGAATAAATATCATGTGTGATTCTTGTGGGAATAAAGCGTATGAATAAGGTATGGTAATATAATTCTGCAATTTCTTCGTTAAATTAAAGCAGGGAGGGTGTTTACTTGCCGATCAGCCTTTCCTCTGTTGTTCGTAACAAAAAAGATGCAAAACGTTTAACACTACGCCGCATACCTTGAAACTTAATTTTTATTTCTAAAATTTTTATTCTTTTGCTTTTGGAAAGTGCTGCTAGAATCGTATGGTTTACGTGAATTGATGTATTTTTTTTTTCGATGTTATGAACAAAATGTAAAAATTTTGGGAAGGTTTCGTCAGAAATTGTTGAATAATTATTTCTATAAGAGGACAGTAGGATTCTAGCAGCATTTTTCATGGTACAGAGATGTTTTTACATAACTATTGATATAAAGTGGAACTAATTATCCCCGGGGTAGTGTTAAACTTTTCACTTTTTCATTAAGGCATTTTTTCTAATTATAGACGTCACGTGGTGACGTCGTGGTGAAGTGCCTCCTGTAGTATAAGTCCCATTGAAGTCTATAGATTGCATAATTATAGGAAAAGTTTTATCCTTGACTTTTCCGATTTATTAGTGTTACATAATTATATAAAAGTGTTCATTCGCCGAATTCTGATCCATGTGCTGCCTTAACAAACCCGCGTACAGTGCTGGATCACATTATGTATATATGAGTGATATTTTTTTTTATAGATTTTCATGCAATAATATTCTCCATAGGCTTTGTTTGAGAAAAAAAAATCAGATTCTGTATCATGTGTAATCAACAGTTAAATTTAGAGTACAATGAACATTTGTTTTTGAAATTAGGTACTGTAGGTCACCAATTTTTCGCGACACCTTATTTTCGCGAGATGGTCATTGTCTCTTGATTAGCGAGACAAAATGTTCACGAATCGTGGTTACTGCTCTATATAATCTTATGGAATACTATTATACGCTAGAATTTAATTTTCGCGAGCACATTGTCTCGCGTTATTACGCAAAAATAAAGTTCTTGCGAATAAAAAGTGATTAACAGTATGTGGAATATTGAAGGCCTCACAAGTGAGGAGGTCGCTGACCAAGAATTTCAAATACGTATTGTTTCCAATTTTAGCATTATCAGTTTTGCAGAAGACTGGTTGGGTAATATTTGTGTTAATGGAGATATTACATTGAATGAATTTCAACTCGTTCACTTTAGCAGTAAAAAAACAGAGAAAAGGCAAGTCGATACTCAGGAGGAATATTCATTTTTGCAAAGAGTTGCTTTATGAAATGAGGGATATGGAGATTACAAACAGTAAATAAAATCATAAATCCATACAACAATACAAAAATAGGAGCAGATTAAACAAGGATTTCCAAAACATCAGAGTTTGGATCAAGTACCAAGGAAGAGTGAGCAACCCCTGCCAACAGGTCACACCCACTGTGTGCTCTTTGTCAATATCGGGAAATAACGAAAAAACCCGTCGTCAATTAAATGTATAAATAATGGACTAACAATTGGTATAAAAAATGTCAGTCAGGAATTGACTCAATGATAAACTATATATGCTGAAAAGGTCATTGTATAGTCCATAGAACTTACGAAATGATGACTTTAAATGACACTGCCGATATTCTTGTTTCATCAACTTGTTTGTAAATAATTTACATCGTTTAAGAAATTGTTAGAAAGAGCATGCTCTTGTGTATCGAATCAACTGAGATCTTATGGATCACTATATTTTCTCGACTCCTTATATTCGCGACTAAGTTTTTTGGTATTTATTAAAGGGAGAAAATTTTCGCTAGTTGTGGTTTCTGTTTTATATAAATATTAATAATAATACAAATATACGCAAAAATAGAATCTTCGCAAGACGGACCCGCATAATTACGCGAAAAATGAGTTACATGTCATAGATGTGTCCATCAAACGGTTTCAAAATTTTGTTATCTTGGATTAACTTTGAAATGCAATGGAAATCAGAAGTAATCTATGCCATTTCTTATGGAATAGGCAAGAAAAGCCTGTTTGAAGATTGAGAGAACAATTGGTTTTGATAATCCATGTGAAAATTTGCAAAAGCTTTTTAACTTAATTTTAAAACGGATATTCTTTATTGCTGTAAGATCAGGGTTATTTTAGGAATGTTTTTTAAGTTTTGTGTGAGTAATTGGTATGTTAATCACAAAGACGTGTCACGTAGGCATATTTAATGAAGCGCGCTGTTTCTTTCGTGAATAAGAGTCTATTTTCAACACTCCCTTTCCTCTCATTGATTTGACTTGTGCTAGTGACAGTTCAAGCTGTTGTTCAATTTTTATTATAGTTTTTTTAAGTGTGATATCCTTGCCTTGGTATAACAACCTCTCTTGCACAAACATTCAGACATGGCAGTAAATTGTGTACACAGCAAGGGCAGATAACCAAATTTCCGTTATTTGATAAGTCGTACATCAACAAAGATTAGAGTACATTACTTCTTTACTGGACTATGAAAATCATTTGATTGACTTGTTCCAATTATATTTATAAACTTCAAATGCTAGGAACACACATATTTGCATAGCCGTGAAGTTTTTAAACCTCGATAACTATTAAAACAATAATCTTACCTAAAAGACATTTTGATAACTTGGGCAATAATTAATTAAATAATGTTTGATAATATCACCGGAGGTGTGGATAGTGTGTGTTTATAATTCCCCCTTTCCAATTTATTTCAATTTTCCAATTTATTTTTTTTTGTCAACTCTTTTCCTCAAAATGATTCTGCTCTGTTATTATCTGCAGTGCATAGTATGATCATAATTACTGATAGCTAAGCTATTGGAGACTACACTTGTAGCTCATTAGTGTTAACTGAAAATTCCTTTATAAAGTTTTGAGCTGCGGTAGCAGTATTTACAATTTCTAGCGTTAGCTAAGTATTGGGCAACGTTAGTTGTCTTTTGCTTGCGTTAGCAAGTCCAAATTATGTTCTTAGTATACCTGACAGAAAATGCTTTGACAGTTTCAACGCGGAATTCTTATAACAGAGCCAAACTTATTTACAACGAATTCCTATCCAAGTACTTTCCAGGAAATCCAACGTTTCCAATGACAAGTGAACAGTTGGTTTTATTTCTTATTGCTATCAGAAAGAACTTTCACCTCAAACAGTTACCACATACATGTCAGCTTTGGCACATTTTCACAAAATGGAGGGTTTTCCTCATCCAACTCAAAATTTCATTGTGAAACGAACAATCCAAGGATTTTCAAAACTAAAAGGGATGCCAGATACTCCCCTTCCCATTACACCTGCCATACTGCAGAAAATCATAAATTCATTGCCTCAGTGTACCCAGTCATTTTATCAGAGAACTCTTTTTAAGGCAATGTTTTTATCAGCATTCCATGCTTTCCTTCGAGTGGGAGAAATTACTTCGACGACAAATAACACTAAATATATCAGCAGTGTCATTTGAGAAACAGCAGAATGGTGTACCAAAAAGTATGACTTTGACTATGGTTTATTTTAAATATCATGGAGAAAAACCAATTGTGACATTTCTTTTAAATGCTAACGAAGACAATTCTCAATTATGCGCAGTTTTGGCAATGTGCGAAAACATAGAATTACGAGGAGGTAGTGATGGACCACTTTTCATGTTTCAGGACAAATCACCAGTTTCAAGACATTATTTTAATCAGCAATTAAAGATATCGCTTAATTTTTTAGATTATGACACAAAACTTTACAAAGGACATTCATTTCGAATTGGTGCAGCTACATTAGCCAAAGCAAAGTGAATCTCAGATGAACAGATCCAGTTGCTAGGACGATGAAAGACAAATGCGTTCAAGAAATATATTCGGATTCCACTGTTGAATATCTAATTGAATTTGGAACTAAACAAAGAACAGTTATATGTTTAAAATTATACAATTCTCAATAACTTTTATGCCATAACTTAGAAACATGGGGACAGGGGCCTCTGTTTCAACTGAATGAAGTTGAATTGTAGCTGTTTTCGGCATATTATGTGTGTTGAATTATTACATTGGAACTCGGGGACAGGGGCCTCAGTTTCAATTGAATGAAAAAATTATAGCATTTTTAAGTGGGTTAATAACCCTATTCTTAGTAAATAATGTCTACTTCAGAAAGAAACATGGGGACATGGGCCTCTGTTTCAACAAGTTTATCACTTTGTTCAATTATGCTAGTTGTAGTTCTGCATGTATGCTGATGTCATGATTTCCTCAGAAGGATTCTGGGTGGGGGGTATTACTTGTTAAGTAATACTTTGGCAGAAGTTGATCCCTCACCTTTGATTTTCAGGGACACAATTTTAACTATAAGTAATTAGCATATGTTTTGTATTATTTTTTCATATTGTACAATTGTTGTGTATATGAAAAAGTTGATCGTCATTTTGCTAATAAATGACCAATTTCGATATTGAAAATCAAACAGAGCAGAATCATTCTGAGGAAAAGAGTTGAAAAAAATATACATTTATAGAAATAAATGCATTTTTGGCAATCTTCAATTGTTATTGCCCTTGGAAAACCACTAGGTGGCAGCAGCTGTTTTACTGGGCACTTCACCGTTAGGTGGTAGCTTTAATCAAAACAGTGTATTCTGAACGAAATTGAGAAAAGATGTTTTATCTTTAAATCCCTCTTATTTAAAGATAAAACATCTTTTCTCAATTTCGTTCAGAATACACTGTTTTGATTAAAGCTACCACCTAACGGTGAAGTGCCCAGTAAAACAGCTGCTGCCACCTAGTGGTTTTCCAAGGGCAATAACAATTGAAGATTGCCAAAAATGCATTTATTTCTATAAATGTATATATTTGATAAGCTTTCTATTACACTGTGCTTTACAAAAAAATAAAATGCAATCGAATATTCAACTAAGGAAAATGAATATTTTGACATCCCTAAAAATTACGCTCTGTCATTTTTGTTGTTCTGTATCTGTCTGTGTTCTGTATGTGGTAGAATGTCTGATTTGGTAAATAAAATTACACACAAGTGCTTATTATTATGTATTGTTAATACTCTCTTTCCAGCCATAAGATTAGGTTTTTCTTGTATAAAATATATTTAATCAATTAGACAGGAAAATTGATAATTTTGAAATGCATTTAGATTGAAACAAAAATAAATAGAAACTCTTTTCTTCATTTCCTACTTTTTGTGCAGTTACTTACCATTAGCCTGATATATGTAAGAAGAAGTTTGCATCCATTGTAAAGCCGACTCATTGCGATCCACACTAATTTCGTCAAGTGTTTCATTAACAGAGTCGGAGAAAATTCTAAACATATCCTCTACTTTTTTAATTTGTTTGTCAAAAGTTTGTTGTAAAGTCTCGTTCAACTTGTCAACATCATCTCGCAAAAGGTTATCATTTTGAAGATTCAACATTATGTTTTTGATCGTAGATTGAGAGCCATTCAAAATGTCTATATTCTTTTCAAGCACTGACATTCGCCTGTTAGATTTTTCACTTTCCTCAGTCATTTTCTGGTTTTCTTTCTGAAGAGCTATTTCTGATTCATTTAACGATATCAATTGTGCCATTATCCGCCGATCTTTTTTCTCCATAACTTGTAATTTTTCCAGTAACTTTCTTTTAAGGCTCCATATTTCTGTTTCGTTGAGATTTCTAATTTCTTCCATTGAAAGGTATTTTGTGCTATTTAATGTTGCATTCAAACTCTTCATTTCTCGTTTAAGTTTAGCGTTTTCTTCCTCGAGTCTCTGGCCTTTTGTCTCAACATTCTGTAACTGTTTTATCACATCCGAAAGCTTTGTCTTCATAACCTGTCTATCGTTTTTATTTTCCATGGCGTCCATAACCAAACTCTGTATTCTTTGTACCATTGAGAAACGAACAAGACTTTCCTGATTCAGAATTTCACGTAAGACATTTGACGCTTTACCTGATGCGGTACTAGGTAAGAGACCGTTTTCATCAAAGGTCCTGTTTTGAAGTAATGATAATTGTCCGAAAGTTTCGGCCATGTGCGTGGAAAATATAAAACATATAACAAATAAAGTTCCCATCACTAAAGTTAAAGTGTTTTCTTCAAGTGAGGAATGGTTTGTTCGGTAGAATTGGATTACCCTTATTTTAAAGCACACTAGACTCTGAAAAGTAAAAATTATAAGCGTGCGTAGAAAAAGTATCATGGCGTATATTTTCTAAATTTTGATTGGTTGTCGGTTTGATACAGGTTTATGTATCGGAATTAAGATGGGATTTCTCTCCTCCTCTCTTCTTTCTCTCTCCTAACACACATGTCTGGTATTTTGTTGTTAACACTTTAAGAGTAAATAAATTATAATAAAACTTGTTTGTTTCATTATAAGTTTTTGTCTTTACGACGTTTAATCGTATCGCAAAGTATCTAAAAAGACAAGTGAAAATATGCCAGCAAAATTGTTTCAATTAGGTATAAAATTAAGCTGGTCTTACGCAGTAAGTGATGAATGATAAAGTATTAATTATTATGTGCAGTCTTTATCAAATATAATTATACTTGAGAAAATGTAGCTAAATTTTTTTGTGTAAGATAAATATTTTTATTAAAAAGACATTCCTTATACGAATGGAAAAATGGTCTTCATGGATAAAAAGAAAGTTCGTATCATCAATAAGAAATTAATGTATTTTTGTTGAACTTTTAAAACAAATAAGGGAAGAATTATGCTAAATAATCCTGAAATGGTCTGGAAAAAGGAAAATAAAAATAAATAACGCTTCTTCATTGATACAACGTAACTGAAAAATTCGTGAACATCGTTTTACTTGTTAAGATTTTTATATATGAATTATTACGAGGTTTTTTTTGTTCCTTTAAATCTTTAAATTTTCCAAAACTAGTTTTACTTGAGCCGTATGTGTCATATGAAAATACTTATATTGTGCCTTCTTGTGACCTCTAATTCTGTATTGACATTGATTTTCTAATATTTCTATTTCTACCTGTATTTTTAAGAAGAAACAAAGACATAATCATTTAGCATCACCAGAGGACAAAATAATGTTGTTTAGAAAAATGATACATATATTTTCCGGAGTTGATTTTTAAAGATTATTAAAAGTGTTTGATGAATAATAATCATATAGTAGTTCTAGGAGATCAAGTCTTTCGACAATATGTTGGTATTCCCATTGGACTAATTGCGCTCCATTATAAGCAGATCATTATTTGGTTAGCATATGATGCAGAATTTATCTTTTAGAAATTGCAATGGCCTTCAACTTAGCATTTAGATATATCTACAACATTTTATCAATTAACAACATACATTGCTACGTTTATTCCATCTCAAAACAAGACATTCCAGCCTCCAACATCTGCTTGTTTTCTCTTTTTTGATATTTTACTAGACAGTAAAAGAAATTAATGTATACATATCAGAATTGTTTTTTATAAACCCGATAACTTCATTTTTTATTGTTTTATCTTTGCATTATATATGTAGCAATATACCATTATTACATGTATATGGAGTCTCCCAGTTGACTCGATGCGCAATTAGAGCATGCTCAATTGCGGACAATTTCTACATGTAAAATGAGTCAAACTATTGACAAATTAGTTAAAGAAAAAATTGCAAAAATTCTATAGTCGATACGTTGAACTTAAAAAATACAATCTGTCTTTTAAGCTGAACACGACTAGTAAATAGGTATACATCATTTTCGATAATACTATTATCTACAAATGCAAAGTCAAACTAGAGGCTCTGTGAAAACTGAGCTCACTAAATGATACCCCTGCCTCCCATATGGTCATAACGGCAAAGTCCATGTTTTGCTTTGCGAGACCCGAAAAAAGTGTCAGATCAAAAAGTAAAATGGAAGGTGTTAATTGTTATCATTTAATAAAGAATTTATGAAAGTGTCATTAAGTTTTACGCAGTGGTATAGGACGAGGTTGCAGATAAGAGATGGGTACCCTTCAACAATATAGAAAGAATTGCAATGTTCATGTTTTGCTAAAGGAAACCCACAATGCTTGTCAGATCAAAAAGTAAAATAGAAGGTGCACAATGGCACAATGTATGAAACAATATTTTTGTAAATATTTCATTAAATTTTATTTAGTGGTTTAAAAGGAGTTGCAGATCAGCTATAGGTACCCCAAAGTGTAACAGACGGACGGACGGACGGACAGCTAAATGGTTCGCGACGATTAATATTCGCGCGTTAAGGTAGGTCGCGGAAGTCACGGATATTCTTGCACGCAAATTAAAGTTGGTTTACAATATTGAATGAGAGAGTATCGTAAGAAATTAAGAAAATGGAATCATTGATGTGTAACCATATGCACATTTTTACAAATTTTCAAAGTATTTTCTTTCTCACTGTAGGGCATGATCGGAAAAACTATCTACTGAAGAAACTCTGTTTAGATGTACTTTACACATTACAAGACCGCCGATAAAATGAAAAATTTTATTCCCCATTTTCAAGGAATTCATTTTTAAAGCTAGATTTTGAACTTTATGATATTCTTTCATAATTACTTAGAATGCTCACTGTAAGAATCATATTACCTATTACATTGGCAAGACTATCGATATTTTCACACCTTTTAAATTTTGATTCCGCGCAGAAACAATGTACTGGCTTAATTTTTCTGGTGAATTTCACTATCAGTAAACGATCAATAGAGATTAGTTACGCTCTGTTGTACATGACACCTGTGCTGTGAAATGATTTCAAACTGCGTAAGACAATACACATTTCTGGTCAACTTAATTTGTTTGCCTGTATATAACAGAGAAATTCTGACAGCTTTAATAACTTCAGCAAGTAAGTTATCTTTTGATTAAACAAGTGTATTGAAAAAAGGGGGAGGGAGAAATACACTGCTGATCATTGCTTGAATTTATTAAAGAGAGTTTTAGGGGGAATTTAATGATAAACTCTCACTGAAATATTTTTCTAAGCTGTTTTACGATTCAACCGTCTTTTGTGTGTGTTTAGGGAAAGAGAGGGGTTAAAACAAATTATAGTGAGGCACATATATTTCTTCAATTGATAATAAAAAGTTTCAAGTAATACCAGTACACTTATGAATGTATTTGACTTCTTAAAGTGACTTGTATGAACATAAACATGCACAAAACCTTTTTGGAATTCTTTGATTTTTTTTTAATTTAAATAAATTAATGTATAGACATATGAAAAGCTTTTGTGAAAATAATGTTTTATTCTCTAATTGTTAATTAATTTAGTATAAAATGTTGTTTATTTATTGACTGATTGGCTAATTTGAGGGGAATTGGAATAAGAGGCTATATGTCTTAAGTGGCCAGTTTCCAAACTCCCCAAAAGTGGCCTCTTAAAACAAGTTTGACTGCATTAGTTTAACTCAATTTTAGGGAATTTTGTAAGCAATAAATCATATTTTCAGATGGCAAATAACATCAATGATCTTTATTTATTGCGTGTCAACTGTCATAATATTTATCTTAAAAGTTTGCAATTGAGATGATTGTCTGGGAATGCATTTTCTTTTTAAGATATCAATTTGTTAAATGAAACATTTAACAAATTTTCGAATGCAGTAATTAGTGCCTACATCTTACAAAAGGAATTTTGTTATTTAAATCATAAACTACATATTCAAGAAACTTGCTTTTCAAATGCAATTAGCGCTTACTGAAGAGCTTGCTTTAAATCTTAATTAACTGAAAGGAGGCAATGAGCGCATTTAATTATGTAATTAACCTGTGTTCTTTAAAGTACGATTGACATTGAAAACCTCACCGCATTTTGAAAGTGGAACAGACAGAATTTCTCTCTTCGTATGTATTTGTGTTATTGCATTTCAGTCTAGATTTCTCTGTCATTAAAAGTGTTTCCTCAAACTATTTCATTTGTTTCACATTATCATGTGCACTCTTTCTTTCTTGAACTAATAAAAATTTGAAGCTGAAAAACTTTTACCGGTGATTAAAAAATACTCATAGGCTTACAAACCTTTTTGGAAGGAGGCGCGGGATGAATCTCTGATTTGCTCGCAATTGACATCTCCGAGAACGTGTATTCTTTTAAGAATCTACAATCATTGCTTCCCTCGTGAATTCAAAGATTTTACATACATTTACCTGCAGGATTCTGTATATAATTCCCGTAATTATTATCAGTACATTATCAGCTGTAGTCCGAATTTTCTGATGTTTTCCAGGCTTTTTCATGATTTTGATATTTTATGTGTCAGGAAAATGTCAGAGCTGGCGCCATTAAGAAAACTAGAATTTTTGCCGTCTCTAACCTCAGTTGATTTTCGACACTTGCGAACTGAATAAAATGCCGAACTCCCAATTTATCAATAGTAGAATGCAAGTAGTACTCACCAATATTGAAGAAAAGAAACATCACTCCACCTTTTGATACATGACTTGCAAGATTTTAAAATGCACGAAATGAAAACAATTCTCTACAGTCAGATAAAATATTTTCATCGGATTGTACATTTTATAAACGAACCATATAAAACGATGCTGATGAGTACCAAAGGTATTGTTCTTTCAATAAATAGTGAGTTTGTCATTTAATTTGGTTCGCAAGCATAGAAAATCTACCCGAGAATTCCGCATCCGTTTGAGACGGCGAATTCCCAGTTTTCATAATGGCCCCGGTTCTGACGTTTTCCTGGTGACGTAAAGTATCAACATCGTAAAAATAATCAGGAAAACGTCAAATATCTCGGACTATATCAATTGAAAACTTCAAATGAAGGCTTTAAAATGTATGTGAAGTAGTGAGGATTTTTAATAATACATCTATTTTTTTTTTAATTTTTAGATAGAGGATTAAACTTCACATCAAATTATTGTTATAAGAAGTCCACAGAGCAAGGTTTACACAGTATTATATCCTGAAACATATACAACAACAAATGAAGGCACAAAATATAATGTTAAGATATGTTTTACTGACAAGTTGGATACATCTGCATCTTGAGATAAAATTCCATTCCGATTCAGCAGTATCTACAATGTTTATTACTTAAATATAATTCTTCAAACTGACTAGGGCTATATGACTGAGAAAGACTAAAAATATATAAAATATATGAAATTCGTATTTTTACTGATTACAAGTATACTCTCCCAGCCCTTTCGTTACAAAGTCTTCGGAAAGGGAATCTGGGTTTACCTATGTTAAACTTTATTTTCAAACCAAAGAACTCAAGCTCTTAATTGAAGTTAAATTACATACTAATTTATTAGTATTTTTAACAAATGTTTTAAAAACAACAACATCAGCCTGACTAAATCTAGATAAAGATCTGTGGGCGCCTAACAGGAAGAAATACTACAATGATTCTAATATGCTTTTCAACAATTTTCTTGTATTGTACTGTTGAATATCATTTTTACTTGTACTGAGTTGTCGTTAGTCCATGATAAGTAAATGTAAGATGGAATCTCTGTACATTATTTCATTTTTTTTTTACAATAGTTATCTTTATAAATATTAAGTCAAACATTTTAATATGAAATTGATAAATATGATATTTGGAATGCATCTTTTCAAACCCAATTAAATAAAGTTGATATATGTGATGAAATTAAACAACAATAGAAAGGCTTTGAGTTTGTTTATTTATTATATGATTTTGTCTTCCTGAAAGTAACACTGAGAACAGCACCTCTTTTTACAACACTTTACGACATTTGGAATTGCGATGCAAAGTAGTTTGCAATTGATTACATTTTTTTACCAAGTATACATGTATGTAGCAAACCTAAGATTTGTTTTATCAATTGAGGATTTGGAATAGGTTTCAAAGCACCAGTTCAATAGTACATACTTTTAAAAATTTATTAAATTCAATTTGTTTTTGAACCAATTAAATTTGTTTACACTGCACCAGTTTTTTTTTTATTTTATGAAAGGTGATGAAATGCCCAAAGATAAGATCTTATTGAAATATTTATCGATTACTGAGTATTAAATATAACGAGATATAAATCAATGCCCAGCATCCCGTTAAACCTGTAAGTTGTTGCATTGCGTTTCTTTATAAAAAGGTTCAGAATAACGTTTTACTAAAATAGAGAGTAGAGACTCAACAGAGGCAGAGAAAACACCAGCGACAGGAAATAGAAATGCGGGAGCGCAAGAGACGGGAACAAGAGAAGAGAGACCAGGAACTGCGTGTGAGGGATGAGACCCAGCGTCTGGAGGCACTCAGGCTTCAAAGTCAGCCCCAGGATTATAACCAACAGTACGCCAACCTTCCGGCCCACTCACAAAACGGGGTACCTGCTCCCCCCCCCCATCAGGGGCTCCTCTCACGACGACCTCATTAGACAGAACGAGAGGAACCCAGACATACAAAACGGCTTCCTTAACACGAACAATAACAATCCTAATTTGAGATATGTGCCAGAAGCTGTTCCTAGGAAATTGGTGTCATTTAACACACAATTAGACATACAGTTCAGGCAGTGAAAGTGATAGGGCTCCTTATGCCTCTCAGTCCTCATATCGGTCATCCACATCTGATCAGAACGAACCCCATTCTCCATACGGTCAGCCACCCACCCCCGATCATGACCCCCAGGACAGTGTATTTGATTCAAGTGGCACCCCACAGCAAAATCATGTATCCTACAAAACAGCAGAAATAACTCCTACAGTTGTAGGATCACAGGAAGTGTATCGTGATCCTAGGAGTAGGATCATGGCCCAGAAGGAGGCTCAGAATGGAAATGCCTTCTCGAAGAAACCCGCTTTTCATCGAATGTCCTTCAGAGACTAAATGAAATTTTTCGCTCAAGAAGCTGGTGAGAATACCCCAAAGGAGAAACCCAAAGCATCAGAAACACTTAGGAATATTTAATCTCAACTTCATAACGGAAAATGAAAGTGAAAGTTAATAGAAATTTACAAAGGATTTCATTTTTTTATCAGAGGAAAATTGTTGAGTACGGTTGTACATAGGGAAGACCATGATTTTTATTAGTGATTGGGATTCCGTTGAGTGAGGAACATCCAGGATTTCACTGTCAGCAGGCCGTTGAAGTACAGAGTTAAATTATATAATACCGGTATCATGTCACTATTGTTTTTTATGTCTTGACAAATAAGGAAGTATATTTTTGCTAAAATATTTTTTATGTGATACTTCGATATTATTAAGAAAATTAATGTGCAGAAATTTAATAATTTTATGATGTGAACATTTAATATTTTCCGAAGTAACTTCGTAATACTAGTATATCTACATAAATTGCAAAAATGAAAGTAGCTAGATTTTAAAGGTATGATGTTTTGTCAATTAGCAATTGCATAAGGAAGATTTTTTTCTATTTTTTTTTTTTTGGAGGGGGGGGGGTAAAAACAATTAGAGGACATTTAAGCATTTTTAGAGAGTAAACATTTTCTTAATCCCTAATTTTCATCATAATTATAAGTTTATGTTGGAGGTGTAATTTTCACTTAATTTTTTTCGTTATCAGATCATCATGATCATTGAGGTAAAAAAACATTTTAAAGTGTTTATGTTAAAAAAATGGAAGTTGTCTGTCACTCATCTTCATAGTAACTGAATTGATTCCTGTAATTGATTAATTACCGTATGGAATTTTTGTAAATCGTCTTCAGTTTTATTCGAAAAATAAAAATATCACCAAGCTATCTTTTCCAGTTTTAGCGAATGTATTGTATAAAAGTTTCGTCAAATATTTCCGGTTTATGTAGCTGTGCCCTTGATTTGAAGGTAAAATTGCTCATCAAAATGAAAATGGTTATTTTCTAAATCTACATATATATATCAACTGCATGATTTCCATATGACTGCAAATACTATTCACCGCAACATACAGCTTGACCTACGCTTTTAAAAATAAGTAAATAGTTCCACGATGTTTCTATTTCTCTGGAAAATGGATTTCTTACAACAGATCTTTACAGCAAACAAACTGACAAACATATGTACCTTCCAGCCTCCAGCCATCCCGAATCTACAAAACGTTCAATTCCGTTCAGCCTTGGTCTTAGAGCACGTCGTATTTGCTTTACAGAGGAAAACTATCAAAACCAACGTGATCAAGTAAAAACGAACTTGCGAAAACGAGGATATTCCAGTAATGAAGTAGAAAAACAACTCACGAATGTTGACAAACTCAATCGCTCGAATCTACTAAATTATAAAAAAAATAAAACGCGATGTGATCGTATTCCCTTTGTGTTGACCTATTCAAAATGAACGTTGCTTATTGAATTTTTTGTATAAAGTGTGGTAAAATAGTGTATGTCGGAGAAACTGGTGATATTTTATATCAAAGACATGTTTTGAATTTGTCTTTAATTAGAAAAGAAATATATATATGATCCTGTGGCTACTCATTTTAATTCAGGTGTACATACAGTAGAAGATTATAATATAATAGGCATTGAGAAACTGTATCAGAATGACATTTACTGTAAATATAGAGAAAATCTTTGGAAGAAAAAGTTGAACACCTATAATGTACCATTTGGTATCAACAAGAGGGAACACTTCTGTCTTTGATTTGCATTTATAAACATTTGTATGATATCGTGATACTTATTTTTAGAGATATACATTACATTTATATATATATATACTTTGATATCATCCTTTTGATATACCCCGTATGTTAGTATTTTATTTTGTATGATAAAAATTGTGATTGTGTGGCTATCTAGGCTAGTCAAAAAACTTGCTTTCGATGCCGATGGATTCTCACAGCGCTGCATCATACTACATGGTCATTGAGAATAGAAGTGAGATACAGTTATTTGGACATTAGTTTTAGCAAGTCACTTCCCTAGATAGCCGACCGGTCTAACGCGCTGTTCCTGTATTGCTAGGAGACAGATTCCGTAGGTCGAGAGTTCAACCCCGGGCTGAGGCGGAAGTGGGTATCCTGATGCAATTGAATTTCTTTGTGCTTTCTATATTAATATTTCCTCACTTAGGGCAGTTATATTAGTTTAAAATGTTGTAAATTGTGCTTTATAAATAAATTAATTTCATACAACGTGTATTGGTAACAATCCGTTAATAAAACTAATGTACAAATAACTGTATCTCACTTCTATTCTCAATTACCATGTTGTACAGAGCAGCGCTGTGAAAATATATTGTAAATTTCTCTGAAATGTAGCTAATGTGTTTAAAATACTGATTAATTTTGATATAATTACAATGAATTTTGTAGAATTGAATTCAAAATGAAAGATTTTATATTTTCACTTTCCCGTTTTTGTAATCAGAGCTGCTACGTGTCGATGCTTTGACCAAATAGTGTTTTGTTTATTGTACTTCAATTTGAAAGTGATTAATGGATTTGGAGTAGAAATATTATTTCTTTCGTTTGCAGAACGAATTAGACAGAAATCAATTTCTACTTGGCGTTGTAATGAATTTTTTTTCGGAATTACAATGTTTTCATTCGAATACCTGGTGGATATTACATTTTGTCCGTCGTCCGTCTGTCCGTCTGTAAACTTTTCACATTTTCGACTTCTTCTCAACCCATCGGCAAATTTAACCAAACTTATTTTAAAAAAGTATCCTTTGGTAAAGGGGAGTTTTAATTGATAAAATGAAGGACCAAGTCCCCTTACAAGGGGAGAAATCAAGAAAAAACAAAAATAGGGTGGGGTCATTAAAAAACCTTCTTCTCAAGAACTACCAGGCCAGGAAAGCTTAAACTTATGTGAAAGTATCCTTGGGTAGTGTAGCTATAACATTATTAAAATCATGACCCCCGTGAGTTGGGCAAAGAAATAATAATTCAATTTTTACATATAAATATATAGATCAAATCTTGAAAAATCTTCTCAAGGACCACGGGGCTAGGAAAGCTGAAACCTATTTGGAAGCATCCTGGGGTAGTGTAGATATTAAATTGTTAAAATAATGACCCCCGGGGAAAAACGGGGCCAAAATAGGGAATCCAAGATTTTTTATGTAGAAATGTATAGAACAAATCTTTAAAAATCTTCTTCTCAAGAAATATTGGGCCAGGAAAGCTGAAACTTATTTGGAAGTATTCTTTGGTAGTGTAGATATCAAATTGTTAAAATCATTCCCCCCAGGGTTAGGGCTGGGCCACAATAGGAAATCCATTTTTTACATAGAAAAAGGATGTATTCACTATGACAAAGGAATTAACCTATAGGAGAGAACAATATCCCGGAAAAGGTTACATTTAAAATTTAATCTTTATTTGTAGTTTTCTACTGTATATATGTCTAAATTTTTCAAATTTGTATTTTATACTTAATATTTATTATTTACTACTTTACAATAAACCTCCAAAGTTGGCCAAAACACTATTTTGTCCATTAAAGCATTGATTTCTGCATGTATTTTGGCCTAGAAGTCCTTCAGGACAGGCCTGCCCCTAAATAAAACTGTGATATTTGTAACGAATAATTTAAGATAGGATTTTTTAGGGGCACCCCTGCCCTTGGGTCGAAATTCACACAAAAACCTACAAAAAATAAGGAAACCTGATTTTGATAATCTGCTTAAAATTTATGTCGTGCAATTTTATAGTCAGACTAGCTCAGTTGATATTTGCGCCGACTATTACACTATCGATACTTTCTTTTTAAAGTCAGGGGATCGACTCCACCTTGTACCACACTTTTAAAGTTTTAATATTTCGCCTATTCAAAGACTATTTTAATTTTTTTTTCTAGACTTGTGCATTTTCTTTCAAATATCTATTTTTTTACATGCCCATGTTTGATATAAGAAACACTAAAGAGAGATCAGATCGTAACAATCCAATGTATAGTTGTCAGTCAGGCGGAACAATATAAGCACACTTGTCCGAGGACAAGAATAGTTCACTTTGTGTCACTCGATACAGGTACATGTATTCTTGGCAGCATTGAGCTGCGATGAATTTCATTCATATATATTTCTTAGAATTTAGTCACATTGGCTTTCGCTGCATATATCAGTAACTATTTTCCTTGGATTTCATTTAGGTCTATATAATTTGCACACATTAATGGCATGTTTTATTATATCCACGGATAAATAGCCTAGACACAAAGAATAGAATGTCAAAGACAGTAGACATTACCATTATGCACAATAAGAAGTAAAGAAAAATATCAATTATTACATGTACATGTACATTTGGAGAAAACAAACTAAAAAAATCAATGAAAAGGTGCCTCGAGCTCCTAACTCTACTCAATGAGATAAAGATTTAGGAAAAACAAATTGTTATATGTATTCAGTCATATGTCATTAATCAGAACGGAAATCAACACGCTTTTTGTAGAGAATAAAACCAAGTCCGGTCCTATAGGTCAGATCCCTGTTTATAATGAAGTGATCCTTTAGGAAAAATCTTTTAAGAATCTTTTTTTTTTAAAAAAACACTGGGCCAGGAAACCTAAAATTAATTTGGAAGCATCATTGGGTAGTGTAGATTCTAAAGTATTACAATCATGATAGGCGAGGTTGAAGGGGGTGCGATAGGTTTAGCAAGAGGGAAGATCTGGAAAAGAAGTGCATCATTCATTCAAATCATGACCTCAGGAGTTGGGGCAGAGCCACAATGGGGGATCAAAGTTTTACATGAAACATATAGGACAATATCGTTGAAAACCTTCTCAAGAATAGCACAGCCATAATTTGTCTTATTTATATGGAAAAATCCTCAGGTGATGTAGATTCAATTTTTTTAATCATGACCCTGGGGAAAGGGTGAGACCAAAACGGCCTCACTCTATCCCAAAAGTCATAATTTGAAAAAAAAAGATATCATAGAAATATGTAGAAAAATATTATTTAAAATCTTCTTCTCAAGAACATATAAGCCTTGATTTGTCATATTTATATGGAAGCATCCACATGTTGTGTAGATTTAACTTTGTTTGAATCATTACTCCCAGGGGTAGGGTAAGGGCACAACGTTAACGGTTGACCAAAGTTTTATATAGAAATACATGTTTATATGAAAATTCTTAAAAACTTCTTTTCTTAAGAATAGTAAAGCCATGATCGATTATATATTAAATAGCCGTTTCCAATTGTTATATCCATATGAAAGCATCATCATTGAGTTTAAAACTTCCCCCCAACCCCCATCCCCAATTCAAACTTTCCGATGCTAAACTGATTTCTGCTTTTTTTTTTCTTACCCATTGTGCTCAGGTGAGCGATGTAGCCAATTGGCCTCTTGTTTAATCTGGTTTTGCTTAGGGATATTTTTAATTCAAAGCTTATGGATTTTTCATCATTCATGTCCAAAAGAAAGAGGGCGTATAAGGCGTGTACAATCCCCCGCTCTGAGACAAAATGTTTCTCAATTTCCAAAATCACAGAAATGTTATATTTTTCTAAAATCAAGTTCATAGTAATGTCATCTTCAAAACATTCTATTATTTCATTTAAATGAACGACTTATTTTTTTATAAACTTTTTTTCAAAGTTGACATTTAAGCATATTTAGTGGAAAATGGGTTTACTAAAGCTATAAAAAAATGAATTTTGAACATGAATGGGTCTCGTTTCCATTCCTCGTGAAAATATAAATGCGAAATTTATTTCATTTGTACAAAAAATGGAATCTGAACCCATTCTATATGAAAATCGAACTTTTCTGAAAAAAATTACGCTTCAACAAACCCGTTCATTTAAATCACACTGAAAGACATCAATAATTCAAATACTTTGTAGCGTAGTGGTTAATGCGGTTGGTCTTGGACCAAACCTGCGCTATGGAGTGAGTTTGAATCATACGTGAAGCTTTTCCTTTTTATGTTTTCAAATGTCTTAAAAACATGAGTGAAAAATAAATTATTAAAACAATGAAATACAGAATTTGATGTGAAAAAATGATATAAACCATAAAATTTTGAAAAAATACTACTTTTAGAATTCAGAAAAGTCTTTTTTCAGAGCGGGGGATTGTGCTCGCCTTGTACGCCTCCATTCTTTGCATACAAATTGAGCATATGGCGATACTGTTCATAAGGTCTGTTTGCATTTTAAGCATTTTTTAAAGATGAAAGTAATTTAATTATTCAAAAGCAGGAGACGTATACTATGTTGCTTTTTAAATCAAGGATCAAAATGAAACTGTCCATTAAAATCTAAAGAATATAATTTTATATTGATATAAATAAATGACACAATGTTGTGTATGCTTTTTGTTTGACATGAGTAAAATATTACAAGTCAGGATTGAACATACATCAACTTCATTTAACTGCGTCTTATGAACATGGCAGTCTTTTGCAGCGCTTCAGTACTTTTCCAGTGGCTCCACACCGGGTATTTCCAATCAGACAATGCAGACTGGGCGTACACTCCGTTAAGGTGTGAGTGATGACAACCTGAATGATACCACCAGGCTCCATGCCAATTTGTAGCACAGCTTTGACTATACCTATCGTTGTCTTGATCTTTAGTGCTGAATTTACTACCACTGTGACTAGTCAAACTGTCTCCTTGAAATGAATATTAAAAACATTGAATTAAATTCATTGCTGATCCAAAACAAATAATTAGAAAGGTAAAACAAATGTCATGAATGAGACAAATATTAATTGAAGTAACGCTTCCATGGTGTAAAAGTATTACTTTCTTGATAGGTAGCCTATCGCTATATCAAATAGGTAATATATATATATATATATATATATATATATATATATATATATATATATATATATATATATATATATATATATATATATATATATATATATATATATATATATATATATATATATATCACATAAAAAAGAAACTTATCAACAAAAAGGAACATGTCATGAAATTTTAATCTATAAAATTAGTATATGTTTCCGATCATTTAAACTGTGTCAATATTACTATAATTTGGAAATTGTTATCAGATATATGCTGAACATCATATAACAGAATAATGTGTGAAAATTATATAAAGGCTTTTACCTGCTGTTCCTGAATACCCCGACAAGGTGAGTTTGTATTTACTGTCTTCATCCCCGACATAAAATGTGGAGTACTGAGCGTATGCTTTGTCACCATTAAATCTTTGTAGTTCAACCCGGAGTTCCTGGTCCTTGTTCTTTGTCAACTCATACATTGCATCATTTCCTTTGTCAAAGAAATAGAAGTGCATTTTTTATATTTAGTGTAGAGCGTTTATGTTAACTGCGTGATTGACAGTACTATCTTCATTATCGAAAGACATCAACTTCAAAATTATCAAATGTCTTAATAATTGTGTAAATAAAACACTTCTATACGAAATGCAAGTACAACATGAAAAAACACTATCTTCTACTGCAAACGTTTTTACTTAAATGTATGCACATCCATCCAGATGGATATGGAGATAACGAACAGTATTCAGTTTCAAATCTATAAAACAATACAAAACAATAACAGAGCAAACACGGACCTCCGAAACATAAAAGGTGGGATCAAGTGCCATGGAGGAGTGAGAATCCCCTGCTGACCGGTCACATCTGCCGTGTGATCCTTGTCAGGAAATACTGGAAAATCCGTCGTCAATTTAGTGTATAAATAATGGACTAACGATTGATATGAAAAATGTCAGTCAGCATTTGACTCTATGATAAATTGTATTTGCTGACAAGGTCATTGTATCAACCATAGAACTTACAAGATAATGACTTGATATTCCTGTTTCATCAATTGCTTATTAATAATTTACCTCGTTTTAAAAATTGTTCGTACTTAGAGCATGCTTTTGTGTATCAAATCAACTGAGATATATACACTCCGTATGCAGGTGATGAAGTTACATACAGCATAAGTGAGGGAAGTTGACGATAGAAAAAACAAGAAATCTGTAAGCTAATGCTCACTAGGAATACCCCCGCTCTGATGTGAACAAACGCTATCATGCAAATATACACAAGTTCCATTACGGACAAATGCACAGATAAACAGGAAGTTGACATCAGATTCATATCAAAATTAATCCAACCATATGGCATGCCTCAACAAAGAGTATACTAAAATTTCAAGCATCTGCTATGATTGGTTGATGAGAAAACTGCGACAAAATATTTGTTATGTATGAAACGGACAGATGCAAAAACAAACAGGAAGTTGACATCAGATTTGACCAAATATGAATTCCACCTTATGACATGCATCAGAGAATACTGTGTTAAAATTTTAAGCATCTGTGATGAGTAATAGAAAGGCAAATTAGGTTTAGATATAAGGAGGATTGATTCTGAGTTTTTGAGCAGATTTTCGTCTGGACCTTTATTTCTAAAATTCTGCATATTTTTAAATTGTAACAATAAATTTGGATTTTAAATTGCAAATTTAATTACCGGTATATTCAATAAAAAAAAATCGTGATTAAATTCCATTAAAATACGAATAAGCTAGGAACAATATTTTCTGGCGGAATGGTTTTAGAAGAAAATAAGCAATTTTCCCCTTTTAACTATATACATTGCTGTTAATTTTCATTTCCTATTTTTCCATGTTTATGTTTAATGTTCATTTTCATTGCCATATAAAACGTTACCTAAATAAAAAAAAAATAAATTTTTGACTCTTATAGAAGAGTTTAATTCATTCATTTATTTTCAATTATTGGTGAAACAAGAATGCAACATCAGAATGCATTATAAAGCATTTTGTAAGTGCAAAAATTTGCATGTAGGGTGAGTTCATTATACCTCGGACACCCTCGTACTTGGTGATCGAAATGAAGCTTTCAATCAGATGTATCATGTGATTAAAATGCTAGTTTTGACACAGCTTCAGCTTATTATTCTAAAAATGCCATTCACGACCATGTTTTTTAATAAGCCAGAATTCACTATGGATTTGGCAATATTCATTAAGAATATTTAACCAGATAAATACACCTTCATTCTATCAAAGTGTTATGTCTCGAATGGTTCATGCTTATCTATATACTATAATCATGTTACATAGAATAATGTTTACATTTCCATTTATTTGTCTTAAACATTCCTTACAAATTACAATTTTGCTTCTTTTCTCATGAACTACCATGGATGAGCATGAATATCTCCATCGTTACGTCATATATGTGTAATACCGTACTTGACGTCAAAACTACAGTGCAAACTGTTGCGCTTTAAAAATGACAGTTGAATGGCGTAATTTGAGGTAACTCATCAGAAAGTTATGTTAATTTAAGAAATGAATTTAATATTTAAAGATGCATGAGGTAAATAAACTATGTTCAACGCTTTTATGATGAAGCGCTAACGCGCTTCATAAAATATGCCGGCATAAAGCGTCGTAGTTCATGTTCTCATAAATCTTCAAAAAATAAATTCATTTTTTAAGTGTTCTTATATACTATAATTATGTAATATCTTTATGCTTCCTGTAAGTCTTTCTCTATATAACCAATAACCATCTATTATCGCATAGTGTTCTATGGATTTATATAGCGTAAGCATACTATGCCGAAATAGTGCACGACTTCAATTTCTAAAGAAAATCCGACATCGCCCACGCCTGATACGGAACTCACGACTTTGAGATTGTAACTCCGACGTGCTACCGATTTGGAAACGGACGCCGCTATCTGAGAAAGCGTATTTAATATATAGAAACTTAGTTTCAAATATTTTTCTTTATTTAGAGGAAAAATAAACAAAAATAATTTTCTTAATAATTTCTTGCAAAAATTTTACCTTCAAATATGAAACATGTGGCAGATTCTGTTATGTCTTATATTTCAAGGTTACAGGGATATAAGATGCCTATGTTGCAACCACTATTGAAATAACGACCACTATTGAAATAATTATATCAATAGTGGTTAAGAGTGCATTTCAATAGGAAACATAGTCAGTAACTACTATTGAAATACGAGCACTATTGAAATAATTATATCAATAGTGGTTGAGAGTGCATTTCAATAGCAAACATAGTTAGTAACTACTATTGAAATACGAGCACTATTGAAATAATTATATCAGTCGTAGTTGAGAGTGCATTTCAATAGCAAACATAGTTAGTAACCACTATTGAAATACGACCACAACTGAAATTATTATATCAGTCGTAGTTGAGAGTGCATTTCAATAGCAAACATAGTTAGTAACCACTATTGAAATACGACCACTATTGAAATAATTCTATCAATAGTGGTTGAGGGTGTATTTCAATAACAAACATAGGTAATAACAGCTATTAAAAAAACGACCACTATTGAAATAATGATTTCAATTTCATTTCAATAACAAACATAGGTTGCAACCACTATTGAAATAATGTTCACTTTTGAAATGAAGATTTTAATATGGTTTTAGTTTTGAAGTACATGTATTATCAGCAACTATCAAAATAATTATCAAAATCACTTTTGAAATTATAATTTCAATAACTAACTAAATCTTCATTTAAGGACAGATGATACAAACAAAATATGGATGCCTGGCTTGGTATATATTTTTTTGTCTGATTTCATTGAAAATGATGCAAATAATAAATTTCTAGAATTTAAAGAAATAATTGTTAACCTTCTGTGATGTTCAACAATTTGCCTCACTAAAACCATCTTTATTTTTTTTTTATAGACTTTATATATAATTAATTATTAATCTATATATTTTTCACCCCCAATCCAATTTCTGCCAAATTTTGGATAAAAAATAAAACAATTACGCGGTGGAACTTTTCTTTCAATACTAGTCAGATTTCAATATTGGTTGAAACATATCGTAATCACATGAAAATGCATTCTTCACGACTATTAATTATAAAAGTATTATAATTATTATAATAGTAATTATAATTTATTGAAATAATTATTTCAATAGTGCTCGTATTTCAATAGTGTTTGAAACCTATGGTTATCATATTGAAATGTACTCTCACCCACCATTGAAGTAATTATTCCAATAGTGGTCGTATTTCAATAGTGGTTACTAACTATATTTGCTATTGAAATGCACTCTCAACTACGACTGATATAATTATTAAATTGTGGTCGTATTTCAATAGTGGTTACTAACTATGTTTGCTATTGAAATGCACTCTCAACCACTATTGATATAATTATTTCAATTGTGGTCGTATTTCAGTAGTAGTTACTGACTATGTTTCCTATTGAAATGCACTCTCAACCACTATTGATATAATTATTTCAATAGTGTTCGTATTTCAATAGTGGTTACTAACCATCTTTCCTATTGAAATGCACTCTCAACCACTATTGATATAATTATTTCAATAGTGGTCGTTATTTCAATAGTGGTTGCAACATGCCTATGTGACAAAAAGAACGAGTGCACTTAGGGACCCCGGTAAAATGTGAAAAAATAAACATTCAAATTAAGCAAAATTTTTCATCCCAAATCATTAATTGATATCTAAACCGTAAGATTCAACAAATTTTACCGCTGAAATTCACGTATATACAAAGAACAAAACTATAGAATGCGGCAGGGGTCAACCGACATTTGTGATTTTCTATAGTAAATCGAGAACGGTCATTCATTTCAAAGCTTTTGTTTACTATGAGCCTAACTTTGTACAAACTTGTGCGAATGACAAAAGACGCATAATACATTTATAAAACTTGTGTGATAGTACTAAATTTGTACACGATTAGGCTGGTAGTTAAAATATTAAAAATGTACAAAAAGTACAATGTTTTTCCTATAGCAAGTGAAAGGTATTTACCTGTATGACCCATGTTGAACCCACTTGTGGAATAAACTATTTAAAATACTGATAGTCACGTGAGTTCTACCCAGGTAAACATTCCTCAAAGGTGCTCACTGTAAAACATCGGGTTTTTTTTTATCATTTAGTCAAAGTCGCGCCCCTTAGAAATATCTCTATGTATCTATATTTAAGATTACGGTAGGGTAAAGAGAGTTTAGCGCCACTCATAAAAGTGTCAAACATTTTTAACATTTATGCAAGACAATGAAACAGGTATTGAAAGCCACCTAAACACTCCTTTTAGATTTCAAATTCATTTTATTGTATACATTTTTTCAAATGCAAGAGTACCGATTTCTTAGTTTGATTATTATGGCTACAGGCAACTACACAACTTCTTTCAATTTTTTAAAACAGATATAGCACAAAAAAGTTACATTCCCCAAACGCGCCCGACTATGATCCACTATCAGATTGTTCAAGATCTCTTCGCCTTGATTTACATAAACGAAACTAAAAGAAGGTTCAGTTCGACTTTTCCGGATTTTTAGGGTGTCCATATAGACATTTAAAAATAGTCAATTGTTTCAAATCCATGCTGATTTGGGTGATGATTATCGTGCTTTTTAATTAGAAATATATACTAGTATATAACTATTTCCAAAAGAGAATGATTTGGTTATATATTCTAAAGTAAAATGGCACATAAAAAGGGCCCATTAAGCATTGTTTAAGTGCACTTGTCCTTTGAGATTTACACACCAATAACTCACACAGGAGAAGAAGGTATGGTTTTAGCTTTATCGTGCCCTAAAAAAACCACGTTTTCAAAAAGTTTTGGATCTGGCTTAAATATTACTTGAGTTAATGAATTTGATAGTTCAGAAAAGAATATGGCATAAAGGAGTACCATTCCGGAAATATGACGTCATTAATTTGATGCTTTTCTCTACTTTAAACAGAAAAAAGCATGAAAATGGCCCATTTCAAAGGTAATTTTCCTTCATAAAATAGTGTCTCCCTTTTAACTTTTTGGATATGTTGTGCAAAATACAATGAGAAATGACATATCTCAAAATCTTTGTGGGTGATGCCTGTGGACAATGTTATTATAACGAAAAATCCATTGAAACTTTGTGTGTTCTGCAACTTTTTTTAGAAAAAACGATACAATGCACATGTTTATAACGTCAGAATAAGCATTTATAAATGCGTGTGAGAAAAATAATTTGAATGATTTTTCTATATGGAAAGTCAATGATTTAGAAAGCACAAGATTTCATGTTTTACTTTAGTTTCAATTTAAAGAAAACCATAGGTCCAGATTTGCATTGACAATATACCTTGTACTTTATAAACATTCCTTAAATATTTATCAATAATTTAAAAAAAAAAGGGGGGGGCTCAATAGTTGGAGCATTCAAGGAATCTGGAGTTTCCTGCATAATGTTATAAGCAATGCTATGACGTCAAAATCATACTGAAAGTCTACTAAAATTAAGACTACAATAATTGTGAAAAACACTTGCTGTGTATTTCATATCGACATTCAGATATACAGTGTATCAGCGATGTTTTATCAATTAACAATAGTTATTTTATTCCTATATCGACTCGATATACCCCAGTGAACATGAAATAAAATACACCACAAAGTCTGTCACATATTATCCGATTTGAATGTTTACTGACTGTAGATGATTAAGGCCAATTAACATCTAACATGTATGACACAGGAGATAATTCATGTATTGATATTCTAATCTCATCTGCTTGTGAAGTTTATGTCTCCAAACTATAATTAGCTTCTTGAAAGCATGCTTTAAGTAAAATCAATTATAAAGCAAGGCTTGCTAATCACTGATAATTTGGTGAAATAGGAATACAGATAAAATATGCTGACAGTAATGTATGCATTTTAACAATGTTTATGTATATTTCTATAAACCATTGAAATTTTAAACACACATTTAAAGGAATAAGTAGAGTAGCAAACTAAGGAGTTGATCTTAACGTCGGGAGTTCAAATCCCAACTGTGGGACATGGAGACCGGTTTTCGGATGAGACCGTATAAACCGAGGTCCCGTGTCGCAGTAGGTGCTGGCACGACAAAAATCCCTCTCTGCTCAATGTGCCCTAAGTGCCAAGGATAGGTCAAAATTTGCAGCACTTTCTGATTGAACGAGGACATGAAATCCGTGTATCATCAGATTATCTGACAGAAACCAGCCTCGATTTAGGACAGTGATTGTGTACTCAGAACAAGCTCTTAAGTATCGAATAATTTGGAATACATAAACAACACATACACTTAACAGAAGAAAATCACTAAACAGATAAAAAAAAAAGTTAATCATAGGAAAGTCATATAGTTTAATTGTTGGTTGTTGGTCATTAAATATCCGAATGAAATATATGTGGCAGATTCTGTTATGTTTAGGTTACTAGTATATAATGTATGACAAAACTGTGCGATTTACACTCACACAGAATGTAGAAACATTCCTTAAATATTTATGAATGATTTTTAAAAAAAAAGCTCAATGGGCGAAGCATTCAAGGAATCTCGAGTTTTTTTGCGTAATGTTGTAAGCAATGTAACTATGGCGTCAAAACATTCGATGTCAAACAATGTCAAAATTATACTGGAAGTCTACTAAAATGAAGTCTGCGATAATTGTGAAAAACACGTGCTGTGGATTTCAGTTCAACACGCAGATACTGTAGATTCATATCCGCGTGATATTAATTTACGCTATGAACACGGTCACAAAATTTCCGCGGAAATTTGTCCCATTTCACTTAATACACATAAAAGGCTTATAATATCCTCCTAACTTTCAATCAGCCGATTGAACAGAAATAGAGATACTGCGGAATAATTGACCCCGTGGGAAAAATAACGTTTACAGTATATCGACGATGTTTTATCACATAACAATAGTTATTTTTATTTCTATGTTGACTCTTTATACCCCAGTGAACTTGAAATAAAATACCCCACAGAGTGTGACACATATTTTCAGATTTGAATTTTTACTAACTGAACACGATAAAGGCCAATTAACATCTAACATGTATGACACACGAAATAATTCATGTATAAATATTGAAATCTCACCTACTCATGAAGTTTATGTCTCCAAATTGATTCGCTTTTTATTAGCATGTTCTGAGCACTATCAATTTTAAAGCAAGGTTGGGTAATCACTGATAAGCTGCTGATATAGGAATACTAGGAACACAGAAAAATATTCGGACAGAAATGAAATCAATTTAACAATGTTTACATATATTTGTAAGAAACATTGAGATTTCATACACACATTAAAAGGAATAAGTTATAAAGTAGACAGATTTTCAAAATCTAAACTTACCGATCCAGTAGTTTTTAGAGGGATCCCCAAATCCTTGCTTATATTCTGACCACGTCCTGTAAAAATCTGTAGACCCGTCCTGTCTTCGTTGAATAGCCTGAAACATTTAAGTTTGTTGTCTCTTTAATTCTCTTTAACATGAAATATATGTTGGTTTCAAGTAATAAACGTATGCATGTGTTTCAAGATATGTCTCTTTACAGTTCTAAAGAAATGAGATTTTGTCTGTAGAACACGTGACTGATTATCTCACCGTCCATCCTCCCCCTTCCGTTGTCATGTCACAGTACACAAACTTTGGCTTGGAGGCTATTGTTATTTCAAAAACCCCATCAATTCCTTGTAGACTCGGAAATTTCCGTAAAATATCCAAGCAATCGCTGTAGTTGCCTGTTATGTCTAATTAAAAAAAACACACAATGCATAGCAACTCAACATCGAACAATGTAATATATCTACATTCAGTGTAATTTTCTTTATTAAAATCATTAGAAATCCACGACGTTCAAATTTCTATAACACAAGGAAAACCTTGTCACAGCGCGGTATTATACACAGGAGGAACTTCTTGTATATTCAGTATTTAAGAATACCAAGATGTATATTGTTTTGACTCAATTTCATTAAAAAAAACTACCCTTGTAAAATTGACTCTAAAATTAACATAAAATACGGCTAAAGTGCATTAAAAACTAATTTGTCATTTTATTTCCTCGCAATGTTTATTTGTGTTATTTAACTTTCCAACGTCACAAACTGCTTTACGACGTCACGAACGGCTATTACGTTTGTCAGGCACAAATTATCATACCGCGCTAACGCGCGGTATTCAATTTGTCGGCACTGCCAGGTGTGTTATAGGACCGAAGACATCCAAAAATATGAATTCAATGCTTAAATGACGTCTAAACAACATACAAACTGAGTGGCAACTTCATGCAAATAAACGATTACGTTAAAATCGTGGAAAATTGTATATTAAAGACTAAGCCGAAATTCATAAGGTTCATAAATCATCTGCTCACTCATATAAAATGTTTCTTTAACTTTAAAATGTGCACAGGATCGGATCCTACGGCGCACGATAAAAAAAAACCATGGTTTCAATAGAGAATATACACGAGTATTAAAATATTAAATGGAAATGATTGAAATAAAAATCATCATATGTTTAATCTACAATGTTTTGTTTCGTCTTTTTGAAAATGGCAAGGCATTTGCTTAATTTTGGGGAGTTTCTCGAACATTCAAAATGGGAAAGTGATAAACAGAACACACGAAAATGGCGACGTTTTATGCCGTTACGGCGCGTTGGAGAGAGGTTCAGTTTAATTCAGATGTAATTATGACGCTCTAAGTAACTTTGAATATTTACATTTGCCAATGTCTTTCCTTATATGACAATACTAAAAAAATGAAATTCAATTTTCAATGACATTGCATTCCATAACAAAGTCTAAATGGAGCATTTTGTCTTTGTAATGTGAATAGAAATAAAAATATGAATATAAGAAATTATTCGTGTGTTCCTTTTATCATTTTCCCCAATTTGAATGTTCGGAAAAATGCCAAAAATGAAGCAAATGCCCTGAAACTTACAAAAAAAGAAAGAAAAGATATTAAAAAAAATACTCGTCTATTCTCAATTGAAAACTTGGCCGTGCGCCGTAGGCAGCACCCTGTGCGCACCCAAGCGTGATAAAATCTATATTTTGGTAGTAACGAAAGATTTCATACCTGACCGTTTATAAAATCATCTATTTAGCTGAATGACAGTGAAAATATGTCCGTCCGTCTGTTACGCTTTAGAAGGCCAATGTGATCCGCACCTTCTTTACCACTCAACGCAATTTGTTGAGATTTTCACAGAATCTTCATAACAGATTGTGCAACAATGTGGGGATTCTGGGATTTGTTAGTTTATTATGGTCACTATTTTTACTATCCTTGCTTGTCGTAAAAGGCGCTATTACCAATGTTTGCGGTCCTTTGTTCTACCCTGCACTCGTTCAAAAACAATTTTTCTAAGAAAACTCTCACTTCTATAGTATACTAAGGATCTGTTTATATAAATTTTTGTATGTGTTTTCTTCTGTAAAGGCCGTTATTGCCGTGCATAGGCCTAAATTTGCAGCCCTTCACCGGCAATGGTGACGTCTCCATATTTAGTGAAATATTTTTTAGACTTTCTCATTTAAAATGCTCAGTAAACAATCAATCAATCAATCAAAATATTTATGAATTAAAAATTTTATAATTTTTACTTGAATATATATCACATCTATTTCATATTTTTATTTCGAAATAATAATCATGTTTTTCATTATATTCATATGAGCGGCAGGGGTATCATTTAGTGAGCTCAGTGCTCAAGGTACCTCTAGTTTATTTGAAAAGAATAGAATGCGCTTAAACTATATATGATAAATAAGCATTTGCTGAAAATTGCAGCGTAGTGCATTTATTATATTTAAAGAAAACGTTTTGTCCACGGTTTTACTTGACTACTCTCTTACGTACATAAATTCTCGAGAGGGACGTTAAATAATATACAATCAATCAATCTTTCGTACATACACATACTTTTTTTATGCAGCGTACTTACCAGGCACCTTAGAAATTTCTGTCCATTGTAAACTTGATTTATTCAGAACCCCAAGAGCAGTTTCCAGTGTTTTAGCCAGAAGATAGACATCATTTTTTGCTCTGAATTCCTGTTGTAAAGTCTCATTCATCCTACTCAATTCTTTTTTAATTATTTCATTCTCTGCTTCAATTCCCTGTTCCTTCCTTTCCAAATGGTGTATCCTCTGCACCATAGATAAGCGTTCCAGTGATTCCCGTTTCAGTATGTCTCGTAACATATTTGGTACTTTTCCTGTTACAGTACTAAGTAACAGACCATTTTTATCTGAGGTATTGTTTTGAAGCAGAGATGTCTGCCCATAAGATTTGTTAATAAACATGGAAAATACGAAACATAGTGATATTACAGCTTCCATGTCTATAGCAGTAACCTTTCTTTCGAATGAAAAGCTGTTTTATTCGGTTTCTTACGATAACCACTCATT
>NW_026929406.1:0-38267 GCF_032062105.1 Saccostrea cuccullata | reverse complement strand
ATTGTCTGAAAATATAGAAAAAATGAAAATTTAAAAAAAAAATGAAATGACCTTGATCTTTGACCTTGAAAAATATTCAAGGTCAAAGGTTAAGGGTCACAATGCAGTTGCCCCCATGCTTCTATGACTTATAGTTTTCAAGTTATAAGGTTTAATAGTAAGTACAAAGACGTTAAAGGGCAATAACTCATATAAGTGGTCATCAGATCCTTTGCATTTATACAGTGAAGTTAGGCCTAAAGACCCTTAACACATTAGTGAAGGTTTGGTGTCTCTACATTCTACGTTTTCCGAGGAGTAGCGATAACAAGGTTTTTCGCACAAGGGGCAATTACTTTTAAAAGGGTTAATATTAGGGGACAAGACTGAAATCTTTGAAACAGTTTTAAGAGTACATATTAATGATGCATAGACATTAAGTATATGTTAAAAGACAAAAGAGATATAAAAAGAGCTAAATTTTCCATTTTTGGAATGACCTTGACCTATGATTTTTACATGAATTTGAGGGTCAAAGGTCAATGAATCTTATGCAGTTGGTCCCATGTCTCTACGACCTGTCGTTTTGAAAAATTTTAATTATTTGTAATTTTCAAAAAGTTTCAGGGGCAATAACTCATTGAAGGGGTTATCAAATGCTATCGCAATGAATAGATTGAAGATTCCCCATAATTAGGCAAAACCATTGGTGAAGGTTTCATACCTTTACGGTTTACGGTTTCAGAGGAGTAGCGATAACAAGGATTTTTAGCACAAGGGGCAATAACTTTTAAATGGGTTCATGTTAGGGGACAAGAATGAAATCTTTGAAACAGTTTTAAGAGTACATTTTAATGATGCATAGACATTAAGTATATGTTGAAAGACAAAAGAGATACAAAAAGAGCTAATTTTCTCATTTTTGGAATGACCTTGACCTTTGACTTTTACAAGAATTATAAGGTCAAAGGTCAGTGAATGTTATGCAGTTGGTCCCATGTCTCTACGACTTCTCGTTTTGAAAATTTTTAATTATTTGTAAAATTCAAAAAGTTTCAGGGGCAATAACTCATTGAAGGGGTCAGCAAATGCTTTCGCAATGAATAGATTGAAGAGTCCCCTTAATTAGTCAAAGACATTGGTGAAGGTTTCATACCTCTGTGGTTTACGGTTTCTGAGGAGTAGCGATAACAAGCATTTCTTGCAAAAGGGGTCGTAACTCCGAAAGGGATCAAGGTTCATTTACGCAGGGTCAACTGCAATAATCTTTTAGGAAGAAAATTCTTATGGACTATAAATCTTTTCGATATATCTTGAAACTCAAAATCACACGGCGGAAAAATAATAATAATGGAAAAGAAGAAACAGAAGGAAATCAATAGGTCTTTCCACAGAAAGGTGGAAAGACCTAATAAGAAACAGAGTAAAAACAATATGTTCCCCAACTTCGTTTGGGGAACATAATAATAATAATAATAATAATAAGAAACCGAGTAAAAACAATATGTTCCCAAACTCCGTTTGGGGAACATAATAATAAGAAACAGAGTAAAAACAATATGTTCCCAAACTTCGTTTGGGGAACATAATAAGGCAGCAAAATTCAAATTCTCATTTCTCTGCTAGGATTTTTACATCGGGCTCGGAGTTGGTTTTATTCAGAAAGACAGGACTGGGTTCAAGGAGACTAGGGGTACCACACCGGTAATTGACCAATCAAAATGAACTCAGTCAATTGTAGTTCCATACATATAAAGCCGATTTTCCTTTCTTTTGAGAGTTTTTTTTTTTTTTTATTTCCTTCCAGGCCATTTTGACAACTCTGGTACCTGTGCCTAGGAAATTTTATCTACTCTGTAAATAAATAAAGTTTTTTGACAGGAACTATTTTCCCAGGGCATAGGAGGCTACTTCCTGGGGTGCTTTTGAGATGTTTATAAAGACATTGAAAACACGTGGATTTGAGGGTAGCCTTGTTTGCAGATGCAAAAAAATCAGAAAATGTCGTATACGTACCCTGGTTTTTTGGTGTCAGTTAACGTGACAGGTATTGTTTAACACCCCCTCATTAATATTTTTTTCATGAATTCAAATACCTGATGTTTTACGGGGAAAGAAACGTGTATTGCTTTTTAATATACCGAAACTCGCTGTTTCTGGGGACTGTGTAATTCTAAAAAAAATTCAAATAAATTACAAAGGTAAAATAAAAGAAGAATGCTTGGTATTAAAATATTAATTCATATCAGTAGAATTGAATGCTATTAACGACATCTAGAGATATAGGCTTTGAAAGGTTTATATCATATCTTTGTTCGTCTGCACGTAAATTTCAAACACGACAGAATTTGTAATTTTTGCAGTAAAAGTTCATTATTTCTATATACTTTAGAGACTTACCGTAAAACTTTCAGGAAACTTTCTATGAAGTCTTTTCTGCACCTTAAGTGGAATTTTATGTCAATCCAAGGTCTCGATTGTGTTTCAGAGAAATTTTCTACGTTGCTATTGATTTCTTTTTTCAGGAGAAGGGGGGGGTAGTGTTGACTTACTTATTCTAAGCATTTGTTAAAGTGAGTTTGTAAATACATCTACGAACTTGAGCTGGATTGTGACCTTTGGATCAAGAGGTCAAAGGTCAAAGGTCAAGGTCATCAAAGCATTTCATAAAGAAACATAAAACTAACAGCCATATCAAGTATACAAGTCATATGAGCATTGCACGCGCGCGCAGGTGCAACGCATGAAAGCCATATCATCTTGACTTCACTTTTAATATGTTTCTATTCTTTGAGTTTCAAAACGGTTCATCAAAAATTTACGACTATATCATGTAAATCGATTATTTAACGCATTGCGCGCGCACACGTGCATGCATGTTCTTGCATTCAAGTTTGATAGTAGCATGATGTAGGAATCCGTCATATGTATTCATATTCTAAATTTCATTTTGTTTTGTTGAGAATCAAAAAAGTTATAGGCATTTAAAGTTTAAGCCAATCAGATCGCAGCACATGTGGATGCGCGTGGTTTCTTGAAAATTTTTATATATCATATTGTAGAACCTCCTAAAGTATGCCTATCTTTTAAATTTCATAGCATTTCGTCAAAAAACAGAAAAGATATTGAGATTTTTGTTTCAGCCAATCAGAGCGAAGCGCACGTGCATGTGCGTGAGTTCGTGCTTATTTGACAGTGTCGCCTTATCTACACTATTAATATATCCTTATATAATGAGTTTCAAATCATTTCGTTAAAAAATGTAAAAGTTATAGCTATATTAAGTATATCAGTCAATTCACTCATATCACGCGCACGCACGTGCAGGCGTATGCGCGCAAAATGACCTTCGTTCCGCACACCTACACTACACACCTATTAACCCTAAAAAGGTTTTAGCTCAGTTGGGTGAACAGTTTCTGAGAACACTCGCGGACAAAAAAGTACCGGAGAAGAAATAAGAAGAAAAAAGAATAATAACTAGTGCTAATTGTAACGAGGACCGTTACAGATGTTCCCCAAACGCTCCCCATCTCCCTTTAGGTGCCATATTCCCTGTTAGCTTCATTAAATAAGACAAAATTTATGCATTTGAGACTTTAACAACGTTTACCCAGAAGGGTACCAAGTTCATTCATATTTTAGCATTGTACGCGTGTGCATGTGAATGCATGTGCGTAATGACCATATCATTTTGTCTACACAATCTATATACTTTAATATACTAAATATTAAAGTATTTAATCCAAAAGTATTTTAAAAATACGCTCATTCAAGTGTATTTTTGGTTTTACTCATTTCACGTGCACGCATGTGCATACATAAGCTTGGTGACATACCTTCTTGTAGAAGTCCAATACATCTATCTATGTTCCAAATCCCACCCCGTTTGGTTGAAAACTAAGGGAGTTCTAGCTGATTAAAGTTTCAGCCAATTAGATTGCAGCGTACGTTCTCGCACGTGTCTGGATGTGCATGGGGATCATACCTTCTTGTAGAAGTCCATTATATCTATCTATGTTTCAAATCTCATCCTGTTTGGTTGAAAACTAAGGGAGTTATAGCTATTTAAAGTTTCAGCCAATCAGATTGCAGCGCACGTACACTCACGTGTATGGATGTGCATGGTGACATACCTTCTTGTAGAAGTCTATTATATCTATCTATGTTCCAAATCCCATCCTGTTTGGTTGAAAACCAAGGGAGTTACAGCTATTTAAAGTTTCAGCCAATCAGATTGCAGCACACGTGCATGCACGTGTTTTCCTGATAATTGCTATATATCATGTTGTAGGATATCCTAATGCATGGCTATGTTCAAAATTTCAAAGGATTTCATCAAAAAACAAGAAAGATATTGAGACTTTAGTTTCAGCCAATCAGAGCGAAGCGCACGTGCATGCGCGCGAGATCTTGCTATTTTGACCATGTCATATTGTCTATGCTTCTACTATATCCTTATATTATGAGTTTCAAAGCATTTCATCAAAACGGTAAAGATTTACGTCTATATCAATGAAATCGGTCATTTCACGTGTTGCTCGTGCGCGCTCTTGCAAGCACGTGCACACAAAATGGCATGTTGACAATGTCATCTTATCTACATTTATAATGTGTCTACATATTCTAAATATCAAAGCATTACATCGAAAAATGTAAAAGTTACGGCAATTTCAAGTATATTGGTCATTTCACGTGTTGCACGTGCGCGCTCTTGCAAGCACGTGCGCGCAAAATGACCTTCGTTCCGCAAATCTACATAACATGCCTACTTACCATAAAAAGGTTTCCCCTTACTCGGATGTGTACTTTACAAGATCATTCGCGGACAAAATTTTCCCGAGAAGAAAAATAATAATAACTAGAAAAGAAACTCGTTGCGAGCAACGAGAGGTCTTCCGTCCGATTCTGACCCCCCCCCCCTTTCGCAAAATCGAGCTGAAGAAGTGATAAAACTTTTTATGGAAACAAAGGAGATTGAACCCGGGTCGCCAGCTTGGAAATATAAAGCGCTTACTGTTACGCTATTGGGACCACATCTCTAAATCTACTTGTATATTACTTCTGAAACAATTCATCTGTCTTAGAATAATGAAAGGCGGTCACTATTCATAATTTTGCGTTAAACGCCACGAGTTAATCTTCGCGCCAAACTTGCTCAAGATGATCACATCGGAACTTGTTACTTGAGTTTTAACAGTAATTTTTAGGATAGATAATCTATTAGTGATGAACAGATGATACTGTTTTCTTTCCTTTATTCGATATGTATTCAACTTTTTATTCCATGCAAAACCATATACAGGCATGCCAATGTTATATATTTCTGCACTATTGTCGCCATTTGTCTACTACTGAAGTCGGCCATGATACATTATTTCGTGCCAAACGTCACAAGTAATTCTTCGCGCTATTCCTTTGAAATGTTTGATCTATTTAATGGATCTGATAGCTTCAATGAAAATTAGAAATGTATGTTCTTATAACCGGAATTTCGAGCGTAAGAAAGTATATTTATCACATGGTACAAATATAATATCGTATACGGCAAAGTAACTCTAAAGCTGTGAATTCGGTGAGATTTTCCACGAATTTTGTATCCTGTTTACCCCCAAAGTGGAGATGAGTTACACGTTCATGAAAAGACTGGAATGTTTCACTGAAAAAAAAAATTCACTCGCCCTCCGACGGTCAAGGAATCTGATACTCTTCATGTTCAATAACTTGCATTTATTACAAGAATATTTATATTACCTTTAATAAACAATCTTTTAAAAAAAATGTTTTTCTTATTTTTTGTCTTTTCTATTCATTTAATATGTCATAAGACTGCGAGGTAAAATTAACAGAAGTCAAGTAATACTTTAGAAACATAGTGAATATTAAGTCAGGCAAGTTTCTTGAAAAGCTATTACTTATAACCATGGTTTAGGATAAGTTTTCCCTGGTGCAAAACAAAAGACTGTATTCATCGTATTTCCACTTGTAGTCATGTTGTATTCTACTATGAGATGCAGACAAAAGCAATTTCAATAGAAGTTTGAGGAAACATCATATAAAAACTATACTCAATGCAACGTAATTGCGATGTAGCAATCTAAAGAATCCTTTACATTTCATAAATCTTTTTTGTAGAAGTTTCGTTCATCTAAACGCTCAGCTGACCTTCTAGAACCCGACTTGCTTAATGGCGGAGTTTACGGAGACCGCCGCCATCTTGGACACGCTTCAGATTTTTAAATGCGAATATCTAGTGTGTGGATTGATCAATTCTTAAATAAATTATATATTTGGCCTTTCCAGTAGGATCTTAATTACCATTAATTATATCAAAGTAAAATATTGAAAAACAAAAAAAGTTGAAAAAGTGCACATTTTGAATTCATTTCCTGTAGCGACCGGAAGTACTGACGACGCAAACGAAGGCAAAATTGCACATCTATAACTCATGGTCTATCATCTCTAACAAGTCTCCAGTTAATATCTTGAGCCGTTTTCGAGAACATTCGAAGACAAAATTGCATTTTAAAATCAGGAAATTGCCCATAACTTGGCACTGGTAGCGAATTTTCCAACAAACGGAATTTTATATAAAATTCATATAATGACCTATCATTCCTGAAATTTTCATTGAAATCCACCGAATAGTTTACGAGAAATCGTCTGCACAAAATTTTGTCTAAAAAAAAAGAATAATAATAAGAAACAATAGAATAACTATAAGGTCTTCCGTGAAGACGGAAGACCTTAATAATAATAAGAAACAGAGTAAAAACAATATGTTCCCCAACTTCGTTTGGGGAGCATAATAACTAGTGCTAATTGTAACGGGGACCGTTACAGATGTTCCCCAAACGCTCCCCAACTCCCTTTTGGTGCCATATTCCCTGTAATCTCTATTAAATAAGAAATACTTTATGGAATTTAGACTTAATCAAGGTCTTCCCAGAAAAATACAAAATATATCTAAAAATAGGCATTGCACGCGTGTTCATGTGCGTAACGACCATATTATCTTGTCTACACTATCTAAAATTTTAATATACTTAATATCAAAGCATTTAATCCAAAAGTATTAAAAAATACACTAATTCGAGTGTATTTTTAATTTTACTCATTTCACGTGCACGCACGTGCATAATGACTACAACTTCTTGTAGGAGTCCCTTATATTTATCTATGTTCTAAATGCCATCCTGTTTGGTTGAAAAACAAGGGAGTTATAGCCATTTAAAGTTTCAGCCAATCAGATTGCAGCACACATGCATGCGCGTGATTTCATAAATTTTTATTTTTATCGTATTGAAGGATATCTAAATGAATGACTATATTTTAAAATTCCAAACATTTCATCAAAAATCAAAGGAGATATAGCCATATAAAGTTTCAGCCAATCAGATTGCAGCACACGTGCATGCGCGTGATTTCATGAATTTTTTCTATATCATATTTTAGGATATCCTAATGCATGACTATGTTTTAAATTTCAAAGCATTTCGTCAAAAAACAAAGGATATATAGCCAATTAAAGTTTCAGCCAATCAGATTGCAGCACGCGCGCATGCGCATGCTTTCACGAAAGCTTTTATATATCATGCTGTAGATCTTTATAATGTACGACTATGTTCAAAATTTCAAAAGATTATGACAAGAAACAAGAAAGATATTAAGACTTTAGTTTCAGCCAATCAGAGCAAAGCGCACGTGCATGCGCGTGAGATCTTGCCATTTTGACCATGCCATCTTGTCTATACTACTAATGTATCCTTACATTATGAGTTTCAAAAAAATTCATCAAAAAAAAGAAAAGTTACAGCAATATCCATTATATTGGTCATTTCACGTGTTGCACGTGCGCGCTCTTGCACGCACGTGCGCGCAAAATGACCTTCGTTCGGCAAATCTACATAACATGTCTACTGACCCTAAAAACATTTTACCTTAGTCGGATGTATAGTTTACAAGATCACTCGTGGACAAAATTTTCCCAGGAATAATAATAATAATAACTAGAAAAGAAACTCGTTGCGAGCAACGAGAGGTCTTCCGTCCGATTCAGAAAAAAAAAACGTAAAATCAAACTGAAAAAAGTGATTTTGAAAATTGGATACAAGGGGGGTCGAACCCGGGTCGCCAGCGTGAAAATCCATTGCGGTACCCATTACACCTTTGGGAATCCGCTTCAAATTTAACATTCGAATATCGCGAGATTGGTTTTCTCTTTGATTCCAACATACATTACATTTTTTTAAAAATTCAGTTTGGAATTGTAAAATGACAGTCAGCTTGCTAAACTTTGCTCAAGATGATCAAATCGGAATTTGTTACTTGAGTTTTAACAGTGATTTTTAGGATAGATATTCTATTATTGATGAACAGATGATACTGTTTTCTTTCCTTTTTTTGATATGTATTCAACTTTTTTTTCCATGCAACTCCATATACAGGCATGCCAATGTTATATATTTCTGCACTATTGTCGCCATTTGTCTACTACTTAAGTCGGGTCACGATACATTATTTCTTGCCAAACGTCACAAGTAGTTTTTAACGCTATTCCTTTGAAATGTTTGATCTATTGAATGGATGAGATAACTTCAATGAAAATTAGAAATGTATGTTCATATAACCGGAATTTCAAGCGTTAGAAAGTATATTTATCACAAATATAATATCGTATACGGCCAAATGACACTAAAGCAGTGAATTCGGTAAAATTTTCTACGAATTTTGTATCCTGTTTACAAGTTTTCCCTGGTGCAAAACCAAAGGTTGAAGTCGTCGTATTTCCACTTGTAGTCATGTTGTATTCTACTTTGAGATACAAACAAAAGCAATTTCAATAAACGTTTGAGGAAACCTCATATTAAAACTATACTCAATGCAACGTACTTGCAACGTGGCAATACAAAGAATCCTTTACGTTTCATAAATATTTTTGGTAGAAGTTTCGCTCATCTAAACGCTCAGCTGACCTTCTAGAACCCGACTTGCTTAATGGCGGAGTTCACGGAGACGCCCCGCCATCTTGGACACGCTTCAGATTTTTAAATGCGAATATATAGTGTGTGGATTGATCAATTCTAAAATAAATTATATATTAGGCCTTTCCAGTAGGGTTTCCATTAACATTAATTATATCAAAGAAAAATATTGAAAAACAAAAAAAGTTGAAAAATGCACATTTTGAATTCACTTCCTGTAGCGACCGGAAGTACTGAAGACACAAACGAAGGCAAAATTGCACATCTATAACTCATGGTCTATCATCTCTAACAAGTCTCCAGTTAATATCTTGAGCCGTTTTCGAGAACACTCGAAGACAAAATTGCATTTTAAAATCAGGAAATTACCCATAACTTGGCACTGGTAGCGAATTTTCCAACAAACGGAATTTTATATAAAATTCATATAGTGACCTATTATTCCTGAAATTTTCAATGAATTCCACCGAATAGTTTACGAGAAATCGCCTGCACAAAATTTTGTCTAAAAAAAAAGAATAATAATAATAATAATAATAATAAGAAACAATAGAATCACTATAAGGTCTTCCGTGAAGACGGAAGACCTTAACTAGAAAGTCTGCTATTGCAAGCAATAGCATATGTCGCCCCGTATTAGACAAGACTTTCATTTTTATCATCACTAAAACAAAAGTCCATAAGCTAAGTTTGAACAACCATTGAGTTATATCAGTCCTTTCCATTGGAAACGGAAGACCTTAATTCGGTACATCCCACTCATTATTTTTAGAATCGGTAGGAGAAGAAAGTAGTGCAGGAAAATTACAAGTTCCTCAATTTGCAGACTTGCATAAAAGAAATCTGGCAGATGTACTGAACTGAGCCTCATACTTGTTAATTGGCAGCATCTTTCCTATGATAAAAGCTTGGGAAATGTAATTTATGAAGAAGATCAGCCGAATTATTTTGTGTATTGTAACGCCAGTGAGAACTCTGAAATTTCCCTCTTTCACTTTCATTTTAGAGGTTCTACCGAAAAACGAATCTGACATGCCACCATCAATTCGAGCATTTCTGCATTGCAGAGAGCTGATGTGTGTTATGAGATAATAAATCATGTGTGAACTTTCTCAGTTTAGCGGAATCATGAACATTTTCGGCGAGATGAATGTTTTGTATACAGTGGTGATCAAGGCTTTGCGAACCATCAGGAGCGGATCAAAGAATTTATGAATGAATAAAAACTATGGAAATGACGTACCAATTTTTTAATTTATACTTGCACTATCTAATGAAATGAATAATATACAAGTGATAGATATACAAGAAAATGGGAAATGATAATAAATGCAGCTGACAATCGTTATTTTTTTTATATAGATAAAATAAAATATTTATAAATTCAAGAGACAAAACAGAAGGAGAATGAATGATGGCAAAATATCACATGACGGGAACTGAATTTTATGAATGAAGATTTTAAAAAGTTACTTGTAAGTTGTATATGTTATATCTGTGTATTCTACTTGGCTGTGTGCTTCATAAAAAGAGGGGGGGGGGGCGTCTTGAACATAGTAAATAGCCATAACGTTTGAACGGTAAGTACTAGGGCTTTCGTATTTCAAATATGTAATCCTTGTGAAAAGAACTTTTATTGGATACGACGAACTTTGACCCTTTGACCTAGACCTTGGAGAACACATGTGTACATCTGAATCTTTTTTTCTGTTTCGTTTCTATGGCAACCGTGAGCGACTCATTACAATTATTTTGAAAGTAGAAATCACTTTGACACATTGCAAGGAATAAACATTGAAAGTTTCAAAACGATTGCCTGAGTAGTTATTGAGAAAATCGAAATTAAAGAATTTTAACTTTCACCTGGTTTCCATGGCAATAATCGATTATATGAAAATTTTAAATACGAGTTGCAGAACTACAGATACTAATCATTAAAATAAGAAAAGTTTCATGACGAACGTTTAAGGGACCAGAGAGAACACTCTCGGACAAAATTTGTCGCTTTTTACAGGTTTCCATGGCAACGGTAGACATATTGGAACTGATCGACCTCACTGCACAACTACAACCAGTGATCGTCCTTGAAGGAAAGTTTCAGGAAGATTGTCCCAGCCATCTCCGAGAAACAGCCTGGATAAAAAAAACATGCGTACAATATCAATATGTCGTCCCCGACTTCGTTCGGGGCGACATAATAACTCCTGAATTTTTCTCATCAATAACTCCTGAATTTTCCCCTTCAATTCGAGCATTTCTGCATTGCAGAGAGCTGATGTGTGTTATGAGATAATAAATCATGTGTGAACTTTCTCAGTTTAGCGGAATCATGAACATTTTCGGCGAGATGAATGTTTTGTATACAGTGGTGATCAAGGCTTTGCGAACCATCAGGAGCGGATCAAAGAATTTATGAATGAATAAAAACTATGGAAATGACGTACCAATTTTTTAATTTATACTTGCACTATCTAATGAAATGAATAATATACAAGTGATAGATATACAAGAAAATGGGAAATGATAATAAATGCAGCTGACAATCGTTATTTTTTTTATATAGATAAAATAAAATATTTATAAATTCAAGAGACAAAACAGAAGGAGAATGAATGATGGCAAAATATCACATGACGGGAACTGAATTTTATGAATGAAGATTTTAAAAAGTTACTTGTAAGTTGTATATGTTATATCTGTGTATTCTACTTGGCTGTGTGCTTCATAAAAAGAGGGGGGGGGGGGCGTCTTGAACATAGTAAATAGCCATAACGTTTGAACGGTAAGTACTAGGGCTTTCGTATTTCAAATATGTAATCCTTGTGAAAAGAACTTTTATTGGATACGACGAACTTTGACCCTTTGACCTAGACCTTGGAGAACACATGTGTACATCTGAATCTTTTTTTCTGTTTCGTTTCTATGGCAACCGTGATCGACTCATTACAATTATTTTGAAAGTAGAAATCACTTTGACACATTGCAAGGAATAAACATTGAAAGTTTCAAAACGATTGCCTGAGTAGTTATTGAGAAAATCGAAATTAAAGAATTTTAACTTTCACCTGGTTTCCATGGCAATAATCGATTATATGAAAATTTTAAATACGAGTTGCAGAACTACAGATACTAATCATTAAAATAAGAAAAGTTTCATGACGAACGTTTAAGGGACCAGAGAGAACACTCTCGGACAAAATTTGTCGCTTTTTACAGGTTTCCATGGCAACGGTAGACATATTGGAACTGATCGACCTCACTGCACAACTACAACCAGTGATCGTCCTTGAAGGAAAGTTTCAGGAAGATTGTCCCAGCCATCTCCGAGAAACAGCCTGGATAAAAAAAACATGCGTACAATATCAATATGTCGTCCCCGACTTCGTTCGGGGCGACATAATAACTCCTGAATTTTTCTCATCAATAACTCCTGAATTTTCCCCTTCAATTCGAGCATTTCTGCATTGCAGAGAGCTGATGTGTGTTATGAGATAATAAATCATGTGTGAACTTTCTCAGTTGAGCGGAATCATGAACATTTTCGGCGAGATGAATGTTTTGTATACAGTGGTGATCAAGGCTTTGCGAACCATCAGGAGCGGATCAAAGAATTTATGAATGAATAAAAACTATGGAAATGACGTACCAATTTTTTAATTTATACTTGCACTATCTAATGAAATGAATAATATACAAGTGATAGATATACAAGAAAATGGGAAATGATAATAAATGCAGCTGACAATCGTTATTTTTTTTATATAGATAAAATAAAATATTTATAAATTCAAGAGACAAAACAGAAGGAGAATGAATGATGGCAAAATATCACATGACGGGAACTGAATTTTATGAATGAAGATTTTAAAAAGTTACTTGTAAGTTGTATATGTTATATCTGTGTATTCTACTTGGCTGTGTGCTTCATAAAAAGAGGGGGGGGGGGCGTCTTGAACATAGTAAATAGCCATAACGTTTGAACGGTAAGTACTAGGGCTTTCGTATTTCAAATATGTAATCCTTGTGAAAAGAACTTTTATTGGATACGACGAACTTTGACCCTTTGACCTAGACCTTGGAGAACACATGTGTACATCTGAATCTTTTTTTCTGTTTCGTTTCTATGGCAACCGTGAGCGACTCATTACAATTATTTTGAAAGTAGAAATCACTTTGACACATTGCAAGGAATAAACATTGAAAGTTTCAAAACGATTGCCTGAGTAGTTATTGAGAAAATCGAAATTAAAGAATTTTAACTTTCACCTGGTCTCCATGGCAATAATCGATTATATGAAAATTTTAAATACGAGTTGCAGAACTACAGATACTAATCATTAAAATAAGAAAAGTTTCATGACGAACGTTTAAGGGACCAGAGAGAACACTCTCGGACAAAATTTGTCGCTTTTTACAGGTTTCCATGGCAACGGTAGACATATTGGAACTGATCGACCTCACTGCACAACTACAACCAGTGATCGTCCTTGAAGGAAAGTTTCAGGAAGATTGTCCCAGCCATCTCCGAGAAACAGCCTGGATAAAAAAAACATGCGTACAATATCAATATGTCGTCCCCGACTTCGTTCGGGGCGACATAATAACTCCTGAATTTTTCTCATCAATAACTCCTGAATTTTCCCCTTCAATTCGAGCATTTCTGCATTGCAGAGAGCTGATGTGTGTTATGAGATAATAAATCATGTGTGAACTTTCTCAGTTGAGCGGAATCATGAACATTTTCGGCGAGATGAATGTTTTGTATACAGTGGTGATCAAGGCTTTGCGAACCATCAGGAGCGGATCAAAGAATTTATGAATGAATAAAAACTATGGAAATGACGTACCAATTTTTTAATTTATACTTGCACTATCTAATGAAATGAATAATATACAAGTGATAGATATACAAGAAAATGGGAAATGATAATAAATGCAGCTGACAATCGTTATTTTTTTTATATAGATAAAATAAAATATTTATAAATTCAAGAGACAAAACAGAAGGAGAATGAATGATGGCAAAATATCACATGACGGGAACTGAATTTTATGAATGAAGATTTTAAAAAGTTACTTGTAAGTTGTATATGTTATATCTGTGTATTCTACTTGGCTGTGTGCTTCATAAAAAGAGGGGGGGGGGCGTCTTGAACATAGTAAATAGCCATAACGTTTGAACGGTAAGTACTAGGGCTTTCGTATTTCAAATATGTAATCCTTGTGAAAAGAACTTTTATTGGATACGACGAACTTTGACCCTTTGACCTAGACCTTGGAGAACACATGTGTACATCTGAATCTTTTTTTCTGTTTCGTTTCTATGGCAACCGTGAGCGACTCATTACAATTATTTTGAAAGTAGAAATCACTTTGACACATTGCAAGGAATAAACATTGAAAGTTTCAAAACGATTGCCTGAGTAGTTATTGAGAAAATCGAAATTAAAGAATTTTAACTTTCACCTGGTTTCCATGGCAATAATCGATTATATGAAAATTTTAAATACGAGTTGCAGAACTACAGATACTAATCATTAAAATAAGAAAAGTTTCATGACGAACGTTTAAGGGACCAGAGAGAACACTCTCGGACAAAATTTGTCGCTTTTTACAGGTTTCCATGGCAACGGTAGACATATTGGAACTGATCGACCTCACTGCACAACTACAACCAGTGATCGTCCTTGAAGGAAAGTTTCAGGAAGATTGTCCCAGCCATCTCCGAGAAACAGCCTGGATAAAAAAAAACATGCGTACAATATCAATATGTCGTCCCCGACTTCGTTCGGGGCGACATAATAACTCCTGAATTTTTCTCATCAATAACTCCTGAATTTTCCCCTTCAATTCGAGCATTTCTGCATTGCAGAGAGCTGATGTGTGTTATGAGATAATAAATCATGTGTGAACTTTCTCAGTTGAGCGGAATCATGAACATTTTCGGCGAGATGAATGTTTTGTATACAGTGGTGATCAAGGCTTTGCGAACCATCAGGAGCGGATCAAAGAATTTATGAATGAATAAAAACTATGGAAATGACGTACCAATTTTTTAATTTATACTTGCACTATCTAATGAAATGAATAATATACAAGTGATAGATATACAAGAAAACGGGAAATGATAATAAATGCAGCTGACAATCGTTATTTTTTTTATATAGATAAAATAAAATATTTATAAATTCAAGAGACAAAACAGAAGGAGAATGAATGATGGCAAAATATCACATGACGGGAACTGAATTTTATGAATGAAGATTTTAAAAAGTTACTTGTAAGTTGTATATGTTATATCTGTGTATTCTACTTGGCTGTGTGCTTCATAAAAAGAGGGGGGGGGGGGGGGCGTCTTGAACATAGTAAATAGCCATAACGTTTGAACGGTAAGTACTAGGGCTTTCGTATTTCAAATATGTAATCCTTGTGAAAAGAACTTTTATTGGATACGACGAACTTTGACCCTTTGACCTAGACCTTGGAGAACACATGTGTACATCTGAATCTTTTTTTCTGTTTCGTTTCTATGGCAACCGTGAGCGACTCATTACAATTATTTTGAAAGTAGAAATCACTTTGACACATTGCAAGGAATAAACATTGAAAGTTTCAAAACGATTGCCTGAGTAGTTATTGAGAAAATCGAAATTAAAGAATTTTAACTTTCACCTGGTTTCCATGGCAATAATCGATTATATGAAAATTTTAAATACGAGTTGCAGAACTACAGATACTAATCATTAAAATAAGAAAAGTTTCATGACGAACGTTTAAGGGACCAGAGAGAACACTCTCGGACAAAATTTGTCGCTTTTTACAGGTTTCCATGGCAACGGTAGACATATTGGAACTGATCGACCTCACTGCACAACTACAACCAGTGATCGTCCTTGAAGGAAAGTTTCAGGAAGATTGTCCCAGCCATCTCCGAGAAACAGCCTGGATAAAAAAAAACATGCGTACAATATCAATATGTCGTCCCCGACTTCGTTCGGGGCGACATAATAACTCCTGAATTTTTCTCATCAATAACTCCTGAATTTTCCCCTTCAATTCGAGCATTTCTGCATTGCAGAGAGCTGATGTGTGTTATGAGATAATAAATCATGTGTGAACTTTCTCAGTTGAGCGGAATCATGAACATTTTCGGCGAGATGAATGTTTTGTATACAGTGGTGATCAAGGCTTTGCGAACCATCAGGAGCGGATCAAAGAATTTATGAATGAATAAAAACTATGGAAATGACGTACCAATTTTTTAATTTATACTTGCACTATCTAATGAAATGAATAATATACAAGTGATAGATATACAAGAAAATGGGAAATGATAATAAATGCAGCTGACAATCGTTATTTTTTTTATATAGATAAAATAAAATATTTATAAATTCAAGAGACAAAACAGAAGGAGAATGAATGATGGCAAAATATCACATGACGGGAACTGAATTTTATGAATGAAGATTTTAAAAAGTTACTTGTAAGTTGTATATGTTATATCTGTGTATTCTACTTGGCTGTGTGCTTCATAAAAAGAGGGGGGGGGGGGCGTCTTGAACATAGTAAATAGCCATAACGTTTGAACGGTAAGTACTAGGGCTTTCGTATTTCAAATATGTAATCCTTGTGAAAAGAACTTTTATTGGATACGACGAACTTTGACCCTTTGACCTAGACCTTGGAGAACACATGTGTACATCTGAATCTTTTTTTCTGTTTCGTTTCTATGGCAACCGTGAGCGACTCATTACAATTATTTTGAAAGTAGAAATCACTTTGACACATTGCAAGGAATAAACATTGAAAGTTTCAAAACGATTGCCTGAGTAGTTATTGAGAAAATCGAAATTAAAGAATTTTAACTTTCACCTGGTTTCCATGGCAATAATCGATTATATGAAAATTTTAAAAACGAGTTGCAGAACTACAGATACTAATCATTAAAATAAGAAAAGTTTCATGACGAACGTTTAAGGGACCAGAGAGAACACTCTCGGACAAAATTTGTCGCTTTTTACAGGTTTCCATGGCAACGGTAGACATATTGGAACTGATCGACCTCACTGCACAACTACAACCAGTGATCGTCCTTGAAGGAAAGTTTCAGGAAGATTGTCCCAGCCATCTCCGAGAAACAGCCTGGATAAAAAAAACATGCGTACAATATCAATATGTCGTCCCCGACTTCGTTCGGGGCGACATAATAATAAGAAACAGAGTAAAAACAATATGTTCCCCAACTTCGTTTGGGGAACATAATAATAAGAAACAGAGTAAAAACAATATGTTCCCCAACTTCGTTTGGGGAACATAATAATAAGAAACAGAGTAAAAACAATATGTTCCCCAACTTCGTTTGGGGAACATAATAAGAGCAGAAACAACATGGACATGATGTTTTTGGCAAGTTGCGGCTGTTTCATTATAATACATGTATCACTATAAATGGATTCAAATCAATAAAATGTTGGGAAATGACCAATATTTTAAGGGGCTTAAATCTAAATGTATTTGTTGACTGTTTTTCTAAATAGAGAATATAAGGACTATAATCCAATCCACACTTTGCAAAAGTTGTGTCCCTTTGATATGTCAATCAAATAGGAAAGAAATGACACTTCTCCTCTTTATGCTACAAAATATTTTGGGCATGCTCAAATAAATCAACTGTTTTAATTTTTCTTTTTATATATATATATATGAGTTGGCCCATTCTTGTGCAATCATTATACAAGATGCACATAATTCTTCCATTCAGATGACAAATTTTTAAACCAGAAAACTATAAGGCCATGCAAAGTTAATTCCTTGGTTCTCAGGCCTTTTTTCAAGAAATATGATGAGGGAGGGAGGCATTTTTTTTTTTACTTTTTATTGCCCCCAAAACATGATGAGGCAGCTTTTTACATTGTACAAAATCTCAAAAAATAATGAGGGGGGTGATTTGGTGTTTTTATTTTATTGGTTTAGCAATAAAAAGGGTCAATGAGGCACCCTTAGAAGAGATTAGGGAGGGCCTGAGAACCAAGAAAAAAAATTTTTTTTTGCCTAATGGGTACTGTGAGGATGCTTTGGATTTTTCCTCAAATGGCGGCCAAGGGACATATTAACTTTTGAAAAGTGTGAATTCACTTATTCTTTCAATGCTGAAAAAGAAAAATATGATTTGACAAGTTTTTCAAACAATTTATTTCCAATATCTTTTTCTATTTTCTATATTATTATCTTTTATTTATTTATTGTTTTTTTTTTTTTTACAATTCTTTAAATTGTAAATTGTATTTAGCACATAAAGTATGTGGAAAACTTCAACATTCAAAAGACAATGACATTTCAAACAGACTGAGGATGAATGTCTTTTTTCGTATCAAACTTCAACGGAAAAAGTCTTAATTCAGAAATAAAATCCATAATTCATTTAGATTAATGCACAAATAGTTTTTCATCCAAATCTTTTATCCATGATTCCACATGGAGTTTGTTGACAATGCCACAGTTTCAGAATACTGGGATAGGAAATTATATTGTGTCCAGTGATTTTCTTCCATTTATTTTCAAACCTGTAGTTTTGTCTGCCTGTTTAGTGATTGTTCTTTATGGAACAAAATACTGGTTCAAATGGTCTACCCGCTCATTGCTGAAATGATGTTCCGGCACACTGTAAGAAATAAAAAATTGATGTCAAATTAGTGTTTTTAATTATGGAAATTGATATGCTTGGTAATATTGTGAAAAAATGATTATTCATGTTATTAATGAAAAAGGATTTAAAAAAAAAAAGGGATTGGCTATAAACTGGAGTTGGTTGGGCAAACAGAAACATTTTTTTCCCCCTTAATTAATAACACCATGTTCAGACTAAGATATTGACAAGTATAAAATATACATTTTTAAAAACATAACATTGTACCTTAATGTAAGCAGATGATCCGTAAGCTAGGACACTGTGTTAGAGGGCTGCAGTGGTACACCCTATTATAGATTGGCCTTTAGAGCATCTGTCAGCTCCATCCCAATACATGTACCCATTATTGTACCTCTTCTCAAGTTTCCATTTAACAGATATAAAATGTTCTATATTCTCTTTTATCTCGACTTCATGCGTCCACAAAAACAGGAATACCTATTCAAAAAATTTACACGTTGTACATCTGAGGAGCATTTACTGATTTGTCATGTTTATTCTTACATGTATGTAAAATTTTTTTTTTAAATGGAATATTCTTTAATCTGCATTAATATTTTATTATAGTCGATGATATTTGTGTTTAACAGGGGGGTCTAAGTTTCTCCAAGGGGGGGGGGGGTCCAAGGTAACATTTATCTTGCTATAGTATATGAATTTAATAATTTAATAAACTTGCAAATTACAGGGGGGGGGGGGGGAGGGGGTGTCCTGAGCTTCATATTTTAGCTGCTTAGGCACAAACATTAATGCAATAATTGATGAATACCACTGTTTTATGCAGAAGAAATTTATGAGTGAGGTATATGTGTATTACTTTTGTTGTAGTGTTCTAGTCAGTGAAATATTGAATTGTATGTAGATGGGAAAAATTCTATAGAGTGCTCAACACCTTGCATGATATTGCATCTCAGGTTAATTGTTTGGGTTACATGTATACATATAACAGTGTCTCAAATGATATGATATCTATACACATGACAGAGTACAACTGGATTATGTCATGTGAAGATCAACTGACAGTGATACACATATATACACCACTGTGGAATTTTATTTAGCGTGTGATTATAGTTATATAATCCAAGATTCCTCCGACTCTAAACCCTGCTTTTACATTGTGACTTGTGCATGTTACAATCAGATGTAAAAGCAGGAGTTCGAGTCAGAGAATCTCGGATTAATAGTTATAGTGCCCTTGCCCCTTTACCCCTGTTTGAATATTTATATTGCAAAGAATTGCCATGATTACGGAAGAAAAATGATATATTGAACTTAGAGACAAACCTGGGCAGATCAGACGAGAGTTGTCGTGGGCATGGTCTGATGGTCAGATGGTGGGTGGGATGATCATGGTGATGCGATTGTGATTCCTTCATTCGAGTGATTGTTGGCAGAGTAATTTCAGTATGACACACCTCAATATCGCCTTCTCTCAGTCAAGGAAGCCTTGTTGTACCGCTAAATAGATTTGATAGACGAAAACCCAAGATTTCTCCGCATTTCATGCTTTCCGAAACATCCGCTTTGTTTACAATGCCGAAAACGGCGGTAAGCGAGATAAGTCGTAAAATTTCACTGAGCTGGTTTTTGGTTCGATTTTAATGATATTTTAATCACAATTTATACTATTTTATATCAAGTATATCTATACAATAAGTTGCTCGGTAAAATTTAATCAAAAATCATCGAAAGATTTGAACGACATAACAAAAACGTAAAATTCATTTACGTCACTTGGAGTTGCGCGGTGGATTCAAAATCGTCAGTTCCATACTCCCTTAAAGCAACTAAGACTGAAAATCTCGATACACAGATACAATCTGACTTACAACCTTTTTGAAATGCACAGTCCCCCTTTTCTTATCTTTACTGTCACATGTACCTTTCTTCCCATCCCCTTGACAAACGATGGAATATCCTTCGGGTCTACCAAGTATTTATTAAAACGACTCTTCTGCCAAAAAATTCTCAGAAGAATTAATATATTACCAAAGGTTGTTTTCATCTTAATATCTGAATCATGCATGCTGACTAAATAATTTCAAAGATCTTTAATATGAAAAAAGTTCATATCACATGAGGGGACAATACATGACATTCTCTTATCATTTTCTTTTTCATGTGCATTGTTCATGCCTATAGATGTAAATTTGCCTTATCGTGAAAAAATTCTTACAAATTGAACATCGATTTCCTCCCAAGGCTTACTGTCTTTTGTACGTAACTAGAGGTGTCTCCATAGGATTAAATTGTCTGAAAGGTGGTTTGTAGGTTTTTTCAAGTGAGGATTTTCAGAGAAATAATTAATTCCTTAGCTCATTGTATCTTTACTTGAACAAGTGAATCTAGATCAATCAATTTACACGCTCCATATTCTGAATGCCTTTGATAGGTACTTTATATTCAAAGTGAATATGGTTTTGAATTCCCTCATATACCGGCATAGTTACTGATTGATCGTATGTTTTCACTATATGGAGACGCCACCACTTGCCAGTGGAGAGCTACAAATTTTATCCTGTACTCTGCAATAAGGGCCATTGAGCAGTGAGGGACCTTCTTCGTGCCAACACCTACTGCGACACAGGACGTCAATTTATACAATTTTATCCGAGGACCGGTCTCCACGTCCCGCAGTTGAATTTGACTCCTAACCGCACGAAGTAAGGAATCGATTCTTACGTCGCAGGTTCAAATCCCACTGTGGGACGTGGAAACCAGTCCTTCGAATGAGACCTTATAAACTGAGGTTCCGTGTCGCAGTAGATGCTAGCACGAAAAAGATCCCTAATTGCTCAATGGCCCTGGGTGCCGAGAATAGGTCCAAATTTGTAGTTCTCCACCGGCAAGCTAAGTGGTGGCGACTCCATATGAGTGAAAAATTCTGGAGTAGGACGTTAAACAACATACAATCAATCTATCAAGAGTAGACACTCGAACCACTGCGCCACGCGGGCGACGGCACAGTTTCTGTAACTGATTCATAATGACCTCCACCAGGTCTTGTCCACATTAAATGAAGACGTGAATTAGATTTACCAAAGTCATGTCCAATTGTTGCAGCCTCTAGTTGGTCAAGGTCATCACCAACTGTGACTAAAGTATTAACCCCCAAATTACTCCCCAAATAATTTGATAAAGCCAAACATGATTCCTGACCTGCAAAAGTTGTTTTATCTACATCATTCATTGGGTTTCTGTATGGGTTGAAGAAATGCATTCTAAACACGTGTAAATTTTGTTCAATATCTTGAATTTCTGTTTTGTAATTCTTGATGGAGGTCTCGATTTGCATAGAGGGAAAAGCTAATAGACCTAAAAGGCAATTTTCCATCACCCACTATTGGTTGCCGATAAAGCCTGTAGTTGACAAGATATTTTATCGTGCCTTGTAAGCTCAAGATCAGTCACATGTAACATTTGCAACTGAATCCTATTATAAATAACTTTATTAAAAGTTAACAGGATCTGAAATCTGAAAAATCTCAAGTTTAAAAAATATAAATGAATGCCTGTTAATACTCTTCTAATAAATGTGGAAAGCAATTGTTCAATTGTTTAAAAAAAAAAAGAAGATGGTTATCATATTTAAAAATAAATAATACTGAATAATTCAACAACCATCACCAGGATGTTAAAGAAAGATTGAAATTTGTTTTTAATGATGGGAATTGAACCAGTGTCTGTGACTATACACAACCAAAGAAAAGAAAATCATTTTCTTAGTGTAATTAATACAGGACAGATACCACCCTTTGGTCAATTTATATTACAATAAAGAGAGAGAGAGGATGTTCAACAATCTGAATAAGAAATCTTTAAAATTCTTTTATCTTATTTTCTTCAGATTATAAAAAGATGTAACTCTAAAAAACACCTCATTTATCAAAACATTGAAGGCTCAATAGATAGCATCAGTCTTTACAACATATGTAGTATTCTTAATCAATGGACAGGTCTTCACAAAATACGAATTTTCACTGAAGAACACTATGTCTTTCTTTAAACCAAAAAGTCATCTTTTCTCGCAGACAACCTTCAGTATTTAGACAATACTGCACAATGTCATCTGAAAGACCTGGCAGATTGGAAGATATATCGCTCATTCTGTTGTACAAGATTGCTTCAGAGGCCTGTCCTCGTCTCCCAGCTCTCCCTATCTCCTGCACATTCTGTACAAGAGATCGTAGAGGGCAGACACGAAAAACTCGTACTACGGAAAGAAGATCAGATCCCATACCTGCCACAGACGTACTCAATACAGAATGAAGAGGATGGTGACAGGAAAAGAAGCATTCTCCTCATTCAGCTTATGTTAAAGGGAATGCAAAATTTCCTTATAGATAAACAATAAAAGTTTAAGAAATACAAAGAATGTAGGTAGATAATAAACATGTTTTTTTCTCATTCCAATAAATAATTTTATATAAATTCATTACATTCACAATGTATTTTCCACCCATGTTTCTTTTTTTGACACACGGCTGAAGCAGTCTGCTGTTCTTTTAGCAGGCACTCTCTGAACTGTAGTAGAACCTGTTCTTAGGATTCTTAGTTGATGCCAGCTGATTGAAACTTTCGTTTATCTGGGTACTTTCAAGAAATGACAACTTTTCAGCATTCTTGGCATACTTGGTAAATATCTTCAATAAATTGTCAAAAAGAGCTTGATTTTGGAAATATCTTCCAAATGGTAGGTTTTTTGGCACATATGTGTCAGGGTTTTGAAGAAACCTGCACCATGGAACATTGCATCGCTTATGGTCACCAAACAAATGATTTGGAATGGCTTCAAGATCTTCATTCAGTCCATTTGGATTCTTCTTGTTTGTAGATAATGCATATGTGACGCACTTTTTGATGTGACTTCTCAATTTTTTTGTCTCTCTGTAAGGTGTGAAGTGTTTTTGTGAAGTTTTTCAATGTATGGTTTCTGTCACTAGATTTCTCTATGGTACTGTCAACTTCTCTCCTGATTCTAGCAATAGTTGTGGCATCATCGTCCATTGCAATTTTTCTCACTTCATACCCCTTTCCTTTGATGTCATTCAATATACTTACAGCTATAGCAGGCTCCATAGCCTTTGAGCTTCCGCCCGCACTTTTCCTGCAGTCATCCTCTGAGACACTACTGCCCGTCTTTGCTGCCACCTCACATTTTTACAGGGTTTGCTCATAACACTGTAGCCCACTACCTTCGTAGTGTTTAATCCAAACATAGATGCATGGCCTGGAATAAAAAAAATTATATTTATATGTTTGTACACTGATAAAATTATTTCATATCAATTCTGAATAAATATAATTAGATAAACTAATGACAAATTTATACAAGCCCGAGAGGCTGCTATAGTTCTTGCCACTGCCTCGTTTTTGCCACCCAGCAGCGAAAGACGGAGAAAGGTTATCACTATAAAATAATGGATGTTTTAAAGTTTTGAATCGGGCTTTTTTGTCAGCCTCTAAACTAGGAGAGCAGTAAAACATTTTTTTTTTAAAATAGCCTCATTACTTGTATTTAATGCATATGTTTCAGTTTATACCTTGATTGTTGAACTTCATCTTCCAAGGCAACGACACATGCTTCATCTGCAAGTTTTTCAATTGCATTCCCTGATTTTCTTTCCAATTTCTTTAAATTTCTTGAAGTTGTGCATGGTATATTTATCAAAGCAGCGATAGTTGATTATGTATTAATTCTGAAATTTAAAAAAAAAACGTAACAAAATAAATAAAATTTTCCATAAAAGTCACTACATACAATTTTACACAGATATACTGACTTTACAATATATGAAATGTATACTAGCCTACTCCTAATTTTGTATCGATATTAAAAGGTTCTTGGCCATCTTTTTCTGATTTTGCAATTTGCAACACTATTTTTATTTCTCCGCATTTGCAGCATTTGATGCAGAATATACTGGCTAAACCGTATTTTCTCTCCCCGACACAGGCAGCAATTTGCAGTGGTTGTGGTCATGATGTACACCTCTGTTGCATTATTTTTGAGAAATAATCTTATTCTATTATCCCTCTACCTTGTAGAATGTTGATACTGTCTGTGATATCTTTAATAATTTCTGTAGAATCGCATGTGGATTCGTCCTCAATTACCTGTAAAATATTTATATTGTGCGTTAGAAATACATCCTCAGATACAATGTTAATGCAGATTTACTATCACATATGTAAAACAATGTAAAAAGAGCAGTAAAACATTTAATTATTCTTAATCAATTGAAAGGTCTTCACAAAATACGAATTTTCACTGAAGAACATTCTGTCTTTCTTTAACCAAAAAGACATCTTTTCTCGCAGACCTTCAGTATTTAGACAATACTGCACAACGTCATCTGAAAGACCATAGCAGGTAAGAAAGATATATCACTCTCTCTTTAGTACAAGATGGCTTCAGAGGCCTGTCCTCGTCTCCCAGCTCTCCCCATATCCTGCACATACTGTACAAGAGATTGAAGAGGACATACAAGAATAACTCGTGCTGCAGAAAGAAGATCAGATCCCATACCTGCCACAGACGTACTCAATACAGAATGAAGAGGATGGTGACAGAAAAAGAAGCATGCTCCTCATTCAGCTTATCTTATCACAAAGGGGATGTAAAATTTCCTTATAGATAGACAATAAAATTTAAAAAATACAAAAGAATGTAGTTAGATAATAAACATGTTTTCTCCAAATAAATAATTTTTATGTTAATTCATTACCTTCACAATGTATTGTTCACCCATGTTTTTTTTTGACACACTGCTGAAACCGTTCTATGGCAGGTACTCTCTGAACTGGAGTAGAACCTGTTCTTGGATTCTTCTTAGTTGATACCAGCTGATTGAAACTTTCGTTTATTTGGGTGCTTTCAAGAAAAGACAACTTTTCAGCATTCTTAGCATACTGTGTAATCTTCAATAAATTGTCAAAAAAGCTTGATTTTGGAGATATCTTCCAAATGGTAGGTTTTTTGGCACATATGTGTCAGGGTTTTGAAGAAACCTGCACCATGAAATATTGCATCGCTTATGGTCACCAAATACATGTAAATGATTTGGAATGGCTTCAAGATTTTCCTTCAATCAATTTGGATTTTCTTATTTGTAGATAATACAGATATGAAACACTTCTTGATGTGACTTATCCTTGTTGAACTTAGTGACTTCTGAATTTCTTTGTCTTTCTTTTAGGTGTGAAGTGTTTTTGTGAAGTTTTTCAATGTATGGTTTTTGTCACTAGATTTCTCTATGGTACTGTCAACTTCTCTCCTGATTTTAGCAATAGTTGTGGCATCATCGTCCATTGCAATTTTTCTCACTTCATACCCCTTTCCTTTGATGCCATTCAACATACTTACAGCCATAGTAGGCTCCATAGCTTTTGAGCTACCGCCCGAGCTTTTCCTGCAGTCATACTCTAAGAAACTTCTTTGCTGCCACCTCACATTTTTACAGGGTTTGCTCATAACACTGTAGCCCACTACCTTCGTCGTGTTTAATCCAAACATAGATGCATGGCCTGGAATTAAAAAAAATACATTTATATGTTCGTACACTGATTAAATTATTTCATATCAATTCTGAATAAATATAATTAGATAAACTAATAACAAATTTATACAAACCTGAGAGGCTGCTATAGTTCTTGCCACTGCCTCGTTTTTTTGCCAACCAGCAGAGAAAGACGGCGAAAGGTTATCACTATGAAATAATGGATGTTTTAAAGTTTTGAATCGGGCTTTTTTGTCAGCCTCAAAATTAGGAGAGCAGTAAAAGATTTTTTTTTAAATAGCCTCATTACTTGTATAATTTTCTACATATGATCCAGTTTATTCCTATTGTTGAACGTCATCTTCCAAGGCAACGACACATGCTTCATTTGCAAGTTTTTCAATTGCATTCCCTGATTTTCTTTCCAATTTCTTTAAAGTTCTTAAATTATCAAAGCAAATATAGAGGCGATAGTTGATTCACTTATCCCAGCATGTATTAGTTCTGAATTTTTTTTTAAAAACGTAATAAAATAAATAAAACTTTCCATATAAGTCACTACATGCAAATTTACACATATATACTAACTTTACAATATGTGAAATGTATACTAGCCTACTCCTAATTTTGTATCGATATTAAAAGGTTCTTGGCCATCTTTTTCTGATTTTGCAATTTGCAACACTATTTTTATTTCTCCGCATTTGCAGCATTTGATGCAGAATATACTGGCTAAACCGTATTTTCTCTCCCCGACACAGGCAGCAATTTGCAGTGGTTGTGGACATGATGTACACCTCTGTTGCATCATTTTTGAGAAATAATCTTATTCTATTATCCCTCTACCTTGTAGAATGTTGATATTGTCTGTGATATCTTTAATAATTTCTGTAGAATCGCATGTGGATTCGTCCTCAATTACCTGTAAAATATTTATATTGTGCTTTAGAAATACATCCTCAGATACAATGTTAATGCAGATTTACTATCACATATGTAAAGCAATATAAAAAAAGCATTAAAACATTTAATTATTCTCAATCAATGGAAAGGTCTTCACAAAATACGCATTTTCAGTGAAGAACATTCTGTCTTTCTTTAACCAAAAAGACATCTTTTCTCGCAGACAACCTTCAGTATTTAGACAATACTGCACAATGTCATCTGAAAGACCTGGCAGGTAAGAAAGATATATCACTCTCTCTATTGTACAAGATGGCTTCAGAGGCCTGTCCTCGTCTCCCAGCTCTCCCCATCTCCTGCACATACTGTACAAGAGATTGAAGAGGACATACAAGACTAACTCGTGCTGCAGAAAGAACATACCTGCCACAGACGTACTCAATACAGAATGAAGAGGATGGTGACAGGAAAAGAAGCATGCTCCTCATTCAGCTTATCACAAAGGGGATGTAAAATTTCCTTATAGATAGACAATAAAATTTAAAAAATACAAAAGAATGTAGTTAGATAATAAACATGTTTTCTCCCAATAAATAATTTTATGTTGATTCATTACCTTCACAATGTATTGTTCACCCATGTTTTTTGACACACTGCTGAAACCGTTCTATGGCAGGTACTCTCTGAACTGGAGTAGAACCTGTTCTTGGATTCTTAGTTGATACAAGCTGATTGAAACTTTCGTTTATTTGGGTGCTTTCAAGAAAAGACAACTTTTCAGCATTCTTAGCATGCTGTGTAAATATCTTCAATAAATTGTCAAAAAAGCTTGATTTTGGAGATATCTTCCAAATGGTAGGCTTTTTGGCACATATGTGTCAGGGCTTTGAAGAAACCTGCACCATGAAATATTGCATCGCTTATGGTCACCAAATACATGTAAATGATTTGGAATGGCTTCCAAGATTTCCTTCAATCCATTTGGATTTTCTTATTTGTAGATAATACAGATATGAAACACTTCTTGATGTGACTTATCCTTGTTGAACTTAGTGACTTCTGAATTTCTTTGTCTTTCTGTAAGGTGTGAAGTGTGTTTGTGAAGTTTTTCACTGTATGGTTTCTGTCACTAGATTTTTCTATGGTACTGTCAACTTCTCTCCTGATTCTAGCAATAATTGTGGCATCATCGTCCATTATAATTTTTCTCACTTCATCCCCCTTTGATGCCATTGAATATATTTACAGCCATAGCTGGCTCCATAGCTTTTGAGCTACCTCCCCAGCTTTCCCTGCAGTCATGTTCTTGGACAGTCCGACACTACTGCCTGTTGTCACATCACATTTATACAGGTTTTGCTCATAACACTGTAGCCCACTGCCTTCTCAGTGTTAAATCCAAACATAGATGCATGACCTGGAATAAAAAAAATTATATTTATATGTTTGTACACTGGTAAAATTATTTCATATCAATTAAGAATACGTATAATTAGATAAACTAATAACAAATTTATACAGACCCGAGAGGCTGCTATAGTTCTTGCCATTGCCACGTTTTTGCCAACCAGCATCGAAGGACAGAGAAAGCCTATCACTATATAATAATGGATGTTTTAAAGTTTTGAATAAGGCTTTTTTGTCAGCCTCTAAATTAGGAGAGCAATCAAACAGATTTTAAAAAATAGCCTTATTACTTGTATTTTATGCATATGTTTCAGTTTATACCTTGATTGTTGAATTCATCTTCCAAGACAACGACACATGCTTCATTTGCAAGTTTTTCAATTGTATTCCCTGCTTTTCTTTCCAATTTCTTCAAATTTCTTGAAGTTGTGCATGGTATATTAATCAAAGCAATTATAAAGGCAATAGTTGATTCACCTACCCCAGCATGTAATAATGCTGAAAAATAAAAAATAAAAAACTTAACAAAATAAACATTTTCATCAACTTTGCATAAGAGTCACAACATACAATTCTATACAGATATACTGAATTTACAATATATAAAATGTATACAAACACCACACACACACACTCTCTCTCACGAAACGTACTTTTTTTTTTAATAGGATACACATGAAGATGGAAAAGTAATGTTAAAACATAGTTTGTTATGAATTAATTTTAAAAATTGATCTTGAACTACCGTAAATCTGGAAATTTTTGCTGTAGATAAATTTTTAGCAAATTTGCAAATTCATTGTATTCGCAAAAATATTTGTCTTAAAAATAATTCAACAATAAGAAAATGTAAACAAAGTAATGGTCATTTTGAAACGTAAAAAATATAATCAACAGCATTTTGACCCAGATTCGCAAAATAAAATCAACGTAAAAATTTCCAGATTTACGGTATACATGTTTACATGTAAACATCTTTTGGAAAATTTCTACATTACATTAGGTTGCGTCACCCATTATATTTTTAGATTAAACACCACTCGGCACACCTCGGCCGATTCGTGCTTCATCTGCATTTAGCCAAGGTTTGTCAAATAGTATAGCATGCACATGCTGCAGTGTGATGTGTATTGAAAAAAAATCATTTTTGTGTTATAATTGGATTAAATTTCATGAAGTTCATAGGACATATGACAGTCGGTAAGTACAAGTTTAAGTATAAATTGGGGTAAAATGAACCGAAATGCAAAATTTAGATTAGGTTAATGTTCAAAGATCATCGCATGCTAGTTAGAATAATCTAACTGTGTCTCGGTACAGGCCCTCACCACAGTTAGAATACGTCCCATATACTTGCAATGTAGTAAATCGGAGCGGATCCGCTCCGAAACGATTTTGAAGAATATAAAATGATTTGCACTGGGAATTACCAAAATAATCAAAACAAACCTTTTTGAGATTGCTTATGCCTTTTATCCCAAAAAATAATCCATATAAATACGAAAATCCAATTAATTTTCTCAACGTTTTTCTCTCGATTCAAATTACCTGTCATGTTTACATTCGGAACTCTCTAGATTGTTCCTAGTAAATGCACTATGCGAGTTATCGCCCGTGTTTCTTTTGCTACATTACGAATACACGGAACGAATTCTATCGTTAAACCGGGTCCGTAGGACAATATCATTTTAACGATAGAACATTCTATCTAATCGCATGCCACAGTATAGTCGGATTTCACATTGTGAAGTTATCCCCCGTTGTCGATGTGACATTCAGTTACAGGTGCAGATCCAGATTTTTTTCAGGAGGGGGGAGGGGGGTTCACACCTCAGTCAAAAAAATGTCAGCCCAGAATTTTCTCACAAGCAAAGACAAAAAACTGAAAACAAAATAAAAACAATGATAGTGGGGTCGTGGGGTCAATGTTTTCTAAGGGGGATGATGTCCAAAGTAATTTTTTATTTTCTTCAGTATATAGTCTTATTTAAATAAGAAAGCAAACTTTAGGGGGAGGGGGGGTCCAATCTCCCTAGCCACTCCCTGTTCGTGAAATTGCAATTGATCTTGTGACTCCAAAATAGAATTTTTTTTCCATTTGACTATATATATACATATTTTGTTTCTTGTGTTTATAAAAAATGTCTGACTGTTTGTCTGCAGAAATTTTATCAGTAATTTGGCTTAAATTTTTGATCAGTAGGTGCTAGGGTTTTCATGCTTAACATGTGTATTCATTGTAAACTTTCAACAGGTATAAATATGTTTGACCTTAGCCCTAGAACCCACTTAAAAAAAGAAATTAACCTTGGCAATTAACTTTTGAACAGGAAGTACTAGGAATTTCTTTATATTTCACATATGTATTCCTTGTGACAAGACTTTCTTTTTAACCAACAATTTTAACCCTCTGACCTTGACCTTTGAGTTTGACACACATTTGAGAAACTTCAACCTTTGCCATAAGCTGCCATACATGGGCATCAGTGTTTAATAAACACATCTTGTCTTCATTACTTTTAAGTGGCGGTGTCTCCATATGAGGGAAAAATTCCCGAGAGAGATGTTTTCACAACAAACAAGCAAATTACTAAAAATAACATAAAACATGAACATGTTGGTTGTATCTCTTGTTCTCCCTTGAATCAGAAATGATTACATAAATATTTTAAAAATAATTACATGTATTATAAGATTTGAAAAGGTTGTGCATCTTAAAATTGACTAAGTTCTGTGGTTGAATTAGCTATAAAAGTTTACTAGCTTTATTTTGCAACTTAAAACAGCTTGATTAACTATTTTCAATGATACTGTTTTCTAAAATGTTCAGTTTTTTCAACAATGGATACATATGTCATACATTTTCAGTTTCTCAAAAAATTGCATAAAAAAAGCTTTTCAAATACTGTAACCATGGTAACCTTTAAAAAATACATGTGAATCCTATGTTTTTAGCTCATTTGAGCTTTTCAGGGTTTTTTTAATCATATTACGTCTGTCGTCCATTTGTTTGTATGGAAACTTTACATATTTAACTCCTCTACAACCACTGGGCCAATTTTAACCGATTCACATTGAAATCAGTATATGTACATCTGTATGTCAGTCTTAGGGGTGGGACGATACACAGATCTTGCGATACGATACGTATCTCGATATATTGGCACGATACGATACGTATCTCGATATTACGATAAATCATTAAACTATTAAAAATTAGTATTTTATTTCTTCTTTTTTTTGTCTTGACATTAACACATGATAAATTATAAAACTATTCAAAAGAATTAGTATTTTATTTAAATTTTGTCTTGACATTAACTCAAAAAATTATTCTATACTAAATCATGTGTGCTATGAAATTAATACTTGAAGTTCATCAACTTCATTGACTAAAACTTTACAAAAACAATAGTACAGGACAATTGTACATATTACCAAATTTCTATCAACAAGTTGTTTATAAATGGTTGTGTAGTTTTACTAGTTTATCAACGAACACTGACTAAAATTCATATTTAAAAAATCACATTTACATTATTATTGATTGCTGAAAGTCCGTAGCCAAGTTGAGATTACAAAAAAAAAGTATGAATGGACTATAACAATAATATCAAATGTTCTGGAAACGATGCTTTTCTGTGTATAGCACGCTTTGTACACTTGTCCAATCTTCCGAGGCTGCTTTAAAGTGAAAACATATTACCCCTAATCAACGGCTTATTAGTTCTAAAGTGTGTTTTCAATATCAGCACAATCTCTTCGCTTCGTACAGGCCGCCATTTTCAAGGACAGGTACTTTCATTTTCAACTTTTGGATAAGTCGTTCGTGTATCGTTTCGTACCGATATTTGAATGCTTGTATCGTAAACCGTATCTTAGAGGAAAATATCGGTATGTATCGGTGTATCGGTATATCGTCCCACCCCTAGTCAGTCTGTCAATTTAACCTTGGTCATCACAGTCATATCTATTGAATGAGAAGAGACGAGGCATTGGTATTAAACATATGTATAATTAGTATTTACCTGTGACAATGCCATGAATTTTTTACCCTTGACCTTGAAGTTTGACCTACTTGCAAAAAAATTACATTGTTTTAAATTCATCATTTTGAAAGAATTCATATTATACATGCATGTATATTATTACCTATGATAAGACCTTTCAAAACAAATCATAAATCTGTGACCTTGACCTTGAAGCTTAACCTACTTTTCAAAATGTTGCATTTGCTTATAACTTTGGATTGAGAAGAGATATGACTTTCACATTTGACATGCACAATACTCGTAAGAATTCAAGATGTTTCCCAGCATGCTATGATTTTTTACCCTATGATGTTGATGTTTTACCTAATTTTCAAAATATTTAACTCTCCTAAAAGATGATCAGGCTACTGATTTGACCCCCCGGTTTCGGAATTTTGATTTTGCCCCGAGGGGTCAAATGGGGGTCGAAAAATGACGTTTTTTATGCAAAAAGCCCCGTCTTCCCTGAACTCCTCTTACACTTTACACAGTAGCCTAATCATCTTTTGGGAGATGGTTGGGGGTGTCATGTAGATGTGCAGTAAGGTTTCGGAATTTTGATTTTGCCCCGAGGGGTCAAATGGGGGTCGAAAAAGAACGTTTTTTATGCAAAAAGCCCCGTCTTCCCTGAACTCCTCTTACATTTTACACAGTAGCCTAATCATCTTTTGGGAGATGGTTGGTGGTGTCATGTAGATGTGCAGTAAGGTTTCAGAATGTTGATTTTGCCCCGGGGGGTCAAATGGGGGTCGAAAAATGACGTTTTTTTATGCAAAAAGCCCCGTCTTTCCTGAACTCCTCTTACATTTTACACAGTAGCGTGTCATGTAGATGTGCAGTAAGGTTTCGGAATTTTGATTTTGCCCCGGGGGGTCAAATGGGGGTCGAAAACTGACATTTTCTATGCGAAAAGCCCCGTCTTCCCTGAACTTCTCTTACATTTTACACAGTAGGCTAATCATCTTTTGGGAGATGGTTTGTAGTGTCATGTAGATGTGCAGTAAGGTTTCGGAATTTTGATTTTGCCCCGGGGGGTCAAATGGGGGTCGAAAAATGACGTTTTTTATGCAAAAAGCCCCGTCTTCCCTGAACTCCTCTTACATTTTACACAGTAGCCTAATCATCTTTTGGGAGATGGTTGGTGGTGTCAAGTAGATGTGCAGTAAGGTTTTGGAATTTTGATTTTGCCCCGTTCTCCCATGGTTGGGAGATGTTTCCCAGCATGCTATGATTTTTTACCCTATGATGTTGATGTTTTACCTAATTTTCAAAATATTTAACTCTCCTAAAAGATGATCAGGCCACTGATTTGACCCCCCGGGGCAAAATCAAAATTCTGAAACCTTACTGCAAATCTACATGACACCACCAACCATCTCCCAAAAGATGATTAGGCTGCTGAGTAAAATGTAGAAGGAGTTCACGGAAGACGGGGCTTTTTAGCATAAAAAACGTCATTTTTCGACCCCCATTTGACCCCCCGGGGCAAAATCAAAATACCGAAACCTTACTGCACATCTACAGAATGTGTCTAAAATTAGGGAGTGAAAGGTAGTTGATTGACCAATGCTAGAAAGTGGAGAAAAACTGCCCAAAAGTGCGCAAAAAGTATTGCGCCGTAAATTGCACCTTTTTTGCATATGGGAATCTGTAGCGTTATGGTCAAAGACAAATACGTATATAAAACCATAACGCTGCAGATCTGCCGCTACATGGTCACCTGAGCATATTATGCTCAATTTGATGAATACATGTATTTTGTAAATTATTGAATTATATTGACTTTTTCCTTGGTAAAGCCCAATATGAAGAAGTGTGCATTTAGAGGCAAACACCTTAGTGCGGGTATTACTGTCTCATGACAGCATCTAGTTTTTGTTGCTACCGAAATTAAAGTTTACGTCCGTTCACAATGGTTACGACTGATTACTCTTTACTGCATAGTTTGCCTTTTGCAGTGAAGATGGCGGGGAATAAGGCACCAAAAGGGACTTTAGGAGCGTTTGGGGAACATCTGTGACGTTTCCCGTTACAATTAGCCCTAGTTTACAATGCAATGAACCATCAAAGAAGAAAGTACAGTTTGGGCAAAAATATGCCCGGTCCAGGAAATCAACTAAAATACAATATAAACTATTACAGTATATCTAATTTATAAAAATAGTAATTTTAAATTCATATCTTTTAAAACGCCTGAAATATAATTCTTCAAAGTACAGTACTGATATTTTGACGTCGCCCTTTTTAAAGCGAAATCAGACACCAAAGGATTTCACTTCATACTAATGATTTACCAAAATGAATGTTTGCGTGACGTGCTTTAGTGTACCATTAAGTAAAATGTTTATAAGAATTAATTATAGATATTTTATGATTATTATAAAATCACCAACTTGATCTAACCAATGGAAATCAAAGGTCAAAGGTCAATTAAGTGCCTAACTTTAACCATGTTTTGGACGCTTTTAATTTTTTTGATGAGTTTTACTGCAATGGATGTTTGAAATGGTAATTATTAAAATATTCACTGAAGCTAGGTTATTATAATGATCTACATTCAGTTGAGAAAAATCTTTTTCAGATATGTATACATATAAGTTCTGGGTTGCTAAGCAATAAAAAAAAAGTTAACCTCGCTGTTGTTCAATCATCATTAACACAATTTCTCCTTCCAAGATTTACTAAGTTATTTAAGACATGGCATCATAATAATGCAGTGAACTTAAAAATATATTGCCAATGAGCATTAAATTATACATTTATACATTTTTTTTAAAATCAATCACTATTCGTAATCTTCACTTTTTATGGGGCTTATATTTTTTGTCCTGTCTGCTTATCTGTTTGTCTGTTTACCCGTTTTCCTGTCTGCCTTTTGTCAACTTTAACCTTCGCCATAACTTTTGAACCATGATAGATAGAGACTTCATATTTGGTATGCATACACCACTAATTAAACTCTTTCACATGACACCAAGGTTGATGACCATGTGACCTAGACTGTGACCTATTTAACTATGTGCTAAAAATAGCTTTTTTGACGTTTGCCATATTTTTTTAACCATAGAAGATAGAGACTTCATATTTGGTATGCATACTCAACTGATTAAGTTCTTTCAAATGTGAATGACCTTAACTGTGACCTGTATGTTAAAAAATAACTTTTTCGAACTTTGTTGATGCTGGTCGCATAGTGTTTTACAAACACATCTTGTTTTCATTTATATTTTAGTAAGTCATTGCCAGGGTAACTCAAAATTATTTTATTGTTAATGAACACGTACACTGGTATAGTAAACCATACACTTGTAGGAATATTGCTTTATGGCTGATGTAAAACACATAAATAATTTTTTGACAAATATAGAAATAGTATATTCACAATTCATTTGTCAATTTCATCTTTCAGAATGATAATCATTTAAAAAATAATTATTCATTTTAGCTGCTTGGTAATACATGTAAGTTAACAAAGTGACTCGCTGAGGAAGTATCAACAAACTGAGAAACAACATTGTATCATTATGCAAGAATGAAATGTAATTGTAGATATAGAGAAGTCTGTCTCTTTCGAGCTCAGGCACAACCGTACAGTTTTATGTAACTGATCTCTTTCTATCTGTAATGCTTCCTCGTTTTCTATCACTCTTCCAAACCATTGTCATCACCATCACTATCCGATTCATCTATAATGTCCTGGATGTCAGAGGCGTCCTCCAGTGTTGTAGTCCAGTTACGAACCCCTTTCACCAACTCCTGATGACGCCCGAAAGAGAGGTACCATACAATACTGGTTACATGACCACACATTCCAACAACTCTAGTCCCAGCTTTACATTTGCAGTACCACCCATCCACCACTCCATCACTGAAACTAACCCAGCATCTGTACTGTTTAGCAGCTATATGTCTGCTTTGAATCTTAGCACTAACTAACCCAGGAATGTCATCACTAATGCAGATTTCAAATCCACCATCTTCATCAATGTGCTCTTTAGCATAGGAATGGGCCATGCGAAGTTGATATACTCCAAGAGTAAGTTGGCGCAATTCAGTCTCTTCATAGCATGGGAAATCTGGGGCAACATTCTCTGCATCAACTTTAGTCCAACGCATCCCTCTTCTGTCAAGTCCCTCAGTTTCCACGCGTTCCTGTAAATGCAAAAAGGTTATTGTGCAAGTTAAAGTCTTTTACTAATTCAGAGCAATAGGAAATAGAAACATTCAACTCTTTTTTTATTTCATCAACTAGATATAACTATTTTAATGTTTAGTTCAGAGTAAGTTTTGTCCTTGACCTAAAGACAACAATGAACATGCCACATATGCATCATTATAAAACTACGAAAATATATATTTACTTGTAATGTGTTGACTCTTTCTGAAAGGTGAAGCATTTTTGCAGCAAGTTGTTTGTCCTCATCGGATGACACACTAAGTGGTGGCCTGTACTTATTGCACAGTGCCGCCACAATTCTCACATAGTCACCAATAAATGGGATTTGCGAGTTTGGTAACGTTTTAGCTAAATACTGCCACTGTTTCAGTCGCCCATTTGTTGCTTCTACAATCCAACGAACCTGAAAAATAAACAAGAGGCCCATGGGCCACATCGCTCACCTGAGCACTGTGGCTAGGAAAAAGCAGAATTGGTTTATACTCGAAAAGCTTAAATCCAAAAGTAGTCTGATGACCAATCATGGCTTTGCTATTCTTGAGAAGATTTTTAAAGAATTTTCCTATATATTTCTCTGTAAAACTTTGATCGGCCATTCTGGCCCCGCCCTACCCCTGGGGGTCATGATTTGAACAAATTTGAATCTACACTACCTGAGCATGCTTCCATATAAATATGATCAATTATGGCTTTGCTATTCTTGAGAAGAAGATTTTTAAAGAATTTTCCTATATATTTCTATGTAAAACTTTGGTCGGCCATTTTTGGCCCCGCCCTACCCCTGGGGGGTCATGATTTGAACAAACTTGAATCTACACTACCTGAGGATGCTTCCATATAAATATGATCAATTATGGCTTTGTTGTTCTTGAGGAGAAGATTTTTAAAGAAATTTCCTATATATTTCTATGTAAAACTTTGGTCGGCCATTTTGGCCCCACCCTACCCCCGGGGGTCATGATTTGAACAAACTTGAATCTACACTACCGGAGGATGTTTCCCCATAAGTTTCATCTTTCCTGGCACAGTGGTTCTTGAGAAGAAGATTTTTAAAACATGCTACCAAATTTTCATTAATTCCCAATTATCTCCCCTTGAATTAGGGCGTGGCCCTTCATTTGAATAAACTTGAATCCCCTTCACCCAAGGATACTTTGTGGCAAGTTTGGTTGAAATTGGCCCAGCGGTTCATGAGAAGAAGTCGAAAATGTGAAAAGTTTACAACTGACGGACAGACAGACGGACAGACAGACAGACGGACGCCGGACAAAATGTGATCAGAAAAGCTCACTTGAGCCTTCGGCTCAGGTGAGCTAAAAATAGAATGCTTATAAACGTACAACAGTTTTCTTCTATTTCTGCTCAATCTATAATTATATTATTGTATTTCATATGCAAAGTAATAATTATGTTATAGCTAATTGGTAAAAATATTACTCTAAATACAATGTAAATATATTTACATTAAAAGAAAATACTATAATACCTTTGTCACGACTCGAGACAAGTTAGAATCAGATGTGGAGAGCTGCTTGGATCCCCTTTTCATGAAAGCAGGCATCTCCATCCTGATTCCAATGTCTTTCAACAAAT